>NC_137796.1:85747168-85899668 GCF_963383645.1 Muscardinus avellanarius | reverse complement strand
CTCCCCAGGCCAGGCTTGCACGACCCACTTCCATGGACAGAGTATACATGAGTTGAACTTTCATCCAGGGATCCCTGGGCTGATTTCCAAACACGGTCTGATCGCAACAAAGAATGAGTCTGGCTAATATTGTTCTCTCCTCAGGTGCCACGAGTTTCTGAGAGTCTCAGCCTCCTCAGATTTAGCCATCTCATTATTTGAACCATTTTTATTAGCTCTACCTAAGAAGAGTGACAAGTTCCCCGACTTTAGTTTTGAGAGAGAGATACAGATAGATAGATAGAGAGAGAAAAGAAACAAGGATAGACGTGCACCAAAATAACCAGGTTTAACAAATGGCTACTGGTTTAAAAATAGTGTAGGGGCTTAAGATTTTGCCTTTATCTCGGTGGTTGACCTTGCTAATACAGTATGTAGATCTCTTGCCAACTAATCGGTGGACTGTAAAGCACGGCTTCAAGCTGTGGTCAATGATCTGTAACAGGAATGAATGAGAGGGTTTTAGCAGCCAGGATCTGTAGCCTACTATCTGTATCTGACAGCTGTCACCCTCTCTGCAGAGGCCAAGGCCTAGACCTTCATTTAAAAGCAGCATGGCTGATCAGATTACTGGGACAGTGTGTCAAAACTGACTGCGCTGAACTAGGGAGACAGAAAGTAAATCTATAAATAGCAGTCTTGCTGCCTCCATGAAGCAGTGAAGAGTAACCAATATTGAGTAGCAAATGCAATGTTTAGTCTTTGCAGCCAGTGGGATACAACTGCAGCCAGATCAGAAGTCTTGCTCCATGATATAATGTAATGGAAAGATCAGGCTTTATGGGCAAGAATTTAAAAGAGTTACATTCTTGGCATTGGTAATGGTTGCAGAGCAATAATTGGTTTGAACCAACTTTATGAGCTAACAAGGTTCCCTAGCACTTAATAATGTCCTCAGGGCACCAGGACTCAGCAAGTCACCTTTCCCATAATGTGCCGGCTGCCTGTTTCTGACAGTCCATGGGGACTGCCAGTGTCGAAACACAGAGAGTGATAAAATAAGAGGCTCTCCATTTGATATCTATTATAGATGTCAACTGGGTCTTCAACCAGAACAGCTGCACAAAGTACTTGGGGAGAGCAGAGCATCATGAGGGTGAGTTATCTATAGACTGTGCTGATAGCCCGGCTCAGACACTGGACATCACCAGGTTATAAATGAGCCAGCTGACATTTTATAGTATGTACCATCTCTTCCAAAAACCATTTGTCACTCTTCAAGGTTTCCACTGATAAAACCAGGATGTCTAAAAATTTGTCAACAAGCACAGAAAGTAACCCTGAGGTCATGTCAGAGGGTGAAAAAGAATGTGCTTACTTGACGCCTGCAAACTCACAAATGGGCACTGGTGGTGACAGTGTTTTAAAGGTCTCTCCAGGTTGCAGAGTGCCCGGTCAGCCTGCCAAGGATGTGGGTGTGGAGATGGCAGATTCAGGAGCAGATGCGTAACCATCAAACAGAGCCCTGGCCTGCGGGCGTGAGACCTTGAACTCTAGCAAGGACCTGGGCCCCCGAGGACGAAGGAGACAGATGTCCTTAACAATTCCCATTTCAGACCACTCCTCATGAAGTGGAGAAGATGGGGATTAGGCAAAGGGCTTTTATCCCCCCAAGGTTGGTATGATTGCCTTGGCTCTTTTGTAAAAAGTTTGACTTAAAATACTAATTTTCAACAACAACAATAAGAACATAA
Source organism: Muscardinus avellanarius (assembly GCF_963383645.1). NCBI lineage: Eukaryota > Metazoa > Chordata > Mammalia > Rodentia > Gliridae > Muscardinus > Muscardinus avellanarius. The sequence goes on along the minus strand of NC_137796.1, from coordinate 85,897,935 downwards.
AAAAAAAAAACCCCACTATACTGAGAACAAATACTTCCATGTTAGGTGTTCTAAGAACTTTATGTGGATAAGCCATTCGATCCTTACAATTCTACTTTCATAGATGAAAACCCAGGACCCAGAAAGGTTAAGTAAACTGCTCGAGGTTGGAGGGAAAGTCAGTATTCAAGTTCAGACAGGCTGGATCCAGAATTACTATATGTACTCTTTCCTACCCCAAAAAACAGCCCCCTCAAGAGAATACTATATTAGAAAGGGAACATGTGCAAAGAAAAGATCAAAGTGACTCATTCAGAACTATGTAGAAATAAAAGAATAAAGAGGAAGAGCAAAAGGACCATCTGCTGTGAGGGCTCTCTGAGTGCGTTCATTCTGCAGTGCTGAGGCAGCAGGCCTCTCCTAACACCTCTGTCTCCAGGCACCATGGTAGGCGGGGGGGGGGGTACCAGAAGGTACAAGAAACAGCCTCTGAGAAGCCTCGTCTAGGGGACTCTCCTTGAATGCTCTCACACTGGAGCATTGCCTTTGGCCTCTACAGACATTACAAGACACCTTTGCCTAAGGAATGCAACAGGATCAGGCACAATATGGAGTGTGGCCGGCAAGGAGGAGCATCCATGGGACTGTTCTCAGGCTTACGGAGAACAATCACGAGGAAGGGCTTTGGCTAAAAATGAGTTGATAACCTTCAGGCTGACAGTCAGACCTCCCTATGCCATTGCTGCTGGCCATTCCGGCGCTCCTGCTGGCATCTGATGCTGCCCAGAGAGTAGAATAAGCCCAATTAAAAAGTCACGTGTGTTCCCATGCCTTTAAAAGTGTCACACTAGGTTTCTGTCACCATCTCTCAAAATCCATGATAACTGGAGATCACTTAATGCAACCTCTTTTATTTAATGGGTCAGAAAGCAGGACCCAAAAAGGTTAAGTGGCTTGCCCAAGGACAAAGAACCAGAGAGTGGCAGATCCAGGATGGGACTCCAGGTCTGGGAACTCTCAGTGGATTTTTTTTTTTTTTTTTTACAACTCCATGGAATAGATGTAGTACTATGAAACCAGTAAATTCAATCAAGTCAAATGTGTGTTTTGAAAAAAGTCAAGAATGAAGAAATAGAGTTTGAAGAGCATTCAACATTCATGAGGTGTGCCCACTTCAGGTCACTGGAGACATTTGCTGGTGCAAAGATTTTCTTAATAAAGGGTTTCATTGGCCAGTTGGATCGAGACATGCACACACTGATATTTTGCTTCTGGCAATACCTTAAACCCCCAGTTAGGCAAGTATAAAAAAACGGCAATGGCCTTGAGAGCACGGCATGGTTTATACATGGCATACACATCTTTGAGGATTTGGAGAAATCTACAAGGGATCCAATGCTTTTCCACCTATTGACATTTACAAAGCAGTTTAAATCATGCATGAGAGGCCTCAGGCACATGCAGTTCACAAAACATAACTCTGAGCTCCCAGGGAATTTAAGCTGACCAACACTCTTTATTAGAACCGACAGTGAAAGACAGCTATTGCGAAATTCGTACCAGAAATGCAATACCAAGATGACAGCCTTAATGCCAGTGGATATATTATGTAGATTACCTGACTCAAATCTTTCTTGTTAAATAAGTTTCATGCATTTTTTTTTTCCTCCTCAAGAATATCCTCCTGGCTTCACTGGGGGAGAGTATTCCTTAAGTTTCTTGATCATTCATCTGTTTTCCAGTATATTGGACATGCTAACTTAGCATGAATGATCAGATAGAGAAATTTAAACAGAGAGAATCAGTTAAACCTTTAAATGAACAATGGAATTGAGCCATAAGCGAAATATTCTGATGTTATTTTTTTTGTATAATTTCCAATATTCAATGGTTTTTAAAAAGAAACGTTTTCCCAAGTCCAATCCATTCTAGACATTCAATTCCCATGTAATCTAAGATTATATGTGTATGATGTATATAAACTGTATATATGTAAATATAATTACAAATTAAAGGTAATTTCACCTATATGTTTTTACAGCCCAGGAATTTCAAGCAAATAAGGTTCCAATGAAAACTGGCCAAGGACAAAGAACAGTAAATATACTGTTCTTTGCAAATATTCATAGAAATAAAAATATAATGTGGATACTTTAAATTTGGTTTGATGAGGAGACAGAAGGAAGAGGTCAACATGACTAAGACCAGTAAAGGAAGTTGTCAGTAATTTGGCACTGACAAAGTTGGCCAATGGTGAATCTGGCAGAGGTTCAATTAGAGTAAAAACACACTTACTTGGAGGCCTCTCTGCTTCTGAATGGATTAGATTATATGTTTCCTAGTCTGGACTTCCCAACCTGCCTCAACTTTCCATGTTAAGTTTTAAGTGTATTAAATGTTACTGCTAAACAAACACAACTACATTCATGTTTCCATAGTCCAGGGTCACATCACTTAGAATGTGCTCAGTGGCTGTGAACAATATGTCTCTGGCTGCCTTGAATTTCCTTACCTACTGAATTCTAAGAGGTACAACAAAGGTACAACAGAGTCCATGAGCACAAAGCTATCTACAGTGTCAGTAAATCACAGGCTGGTCTCACATAATTATTAACACTTTTCAGATGTATAGAGATGATTCTGTGATTGTTAAAATATATTTTCCTTTTAAAAATCAGAGATGAATTCATAATAACTTTCAATTCTTTATGTATTATTTAAATTATTCAATTTTCCATAACATAGAGAGGAATGTATAAAAAACTCCCATCTACTCTTGCTCAGCTTCAATAATTATCAACTCATGGCGAATATTTTTTCATCTCTATCCTATGTATTCCCAGATACTTTTTTTTGTTTTTGGTACTAGAGATGGAACCCAGGGGCATTCTACCTTCGAGCTACACCCCCAACCCAATTTTTTTATTCTTTATTTTGAAACAAGGTCTCACTAAGTTGTAGGAGGCCTCAGTAAGTAGCTGAGGCTGTCTGTGAACTGTGATCTTCCTGTCTCAGCCTCTCAAATGCTGGGATTATAAACATGAGCCACCATGCCCGGCCCCCCAGATAAGTTTTATGAGTTCCAAATTGTATCATTTTATTCATGTATATTTCAACATATGCATTTTTTTTCTGGTACTGGGAATTGAACACAAGGCCATTCTACCTCTGAGCTATACCTCCGGGCAGGTTTTCTGTTTTGAAACAGGGTCTTGCTAGGTTGCTAAGGGTCTCACTAAGTTGCTAAGGCTATCCTTGAACCTTTAACCCTTCTGTCTCAGCCTCTTAAGTCCTGGCTGGGATTAAAGGTCTGTGCTATCATACCTGGCTACATTTTATATTTTTTAAATTATTAAGATGATAAAGGTACAGCTTTTACTCTGTAGAACTTTTTTAATATTTGAAAATTATCCTTAGCCTATAAAAATAAATAAAATTTAAAAATTAAAGAACAAGTTTGTAAGATCCTTCCATGGATCTCAATCATTTATTCAAATTAAAGAGCAGAACGTCTCTAATTTCTTTATAACCACCAGGAACTAACAAGATGTGTGTAGTTGGTGTTTAATGAATGATTTTCAAGTGATATCCTGAATGGCATCTACTATATACACAAATATAAGTACACTGTGTTATTGTAATCAAAGCCCAACAGTGAATATATTTATAGAGAAAACTTGAAACAAAACCTTTTTTAAAGGGTTACTGATAGTGTTAAATAAGAGATACTTCATGTACTCTGTAAGTAGGAACATAATCACATGCCCCATAGGCAGGATATAGTCTGAAAAGGTGCACATACCTTTTTATGTGCTGGGTATACAAACACAATGGTGCATAATTACTTGGGCATCTAAGATCATGTGTGACCCACAGTGACCTTGCAGACACTGGACACAGAGAAGATTGAGGCAGTCTGGCACCCTACAATCATCTAAATAAACTTCCTTGAAACTGTCTTCTGCGCTTGCAGTTATGTCTTTTAAAAATCACGACACTGAATGAATTACATGATTTTAACAGAACTGACAGCTGATGAAATAATGCAAGAAAAATAATCTAATAGTGACCTCAAGTGAAGCCACAAAGACATTAGGCTAATGGAAGTAAAATCAGTCATTACATAGTGATTTTACATTTTACTTCATATTAAAATAAAAAGCCAACCTAAACCTTCCTACGGATATTACATTTGAAACTAACCGCAAAATACTTCCAGAAAGGAGACTTATTTCAAAAAAATCTGTATGCATTTTGATTTTTTTCCAAGGGTGAGCAAGCTTTCTATATCATAGGGTGGTTAAACATGGAAAAAACGTAGCAGTCACATGAAATACGAGAAGATCATTGATCTGAAATAGTCTATAATTGCCATTTTAAGGGCAGAACACCTGTTTTACTAAGGGAACATACATATGCAGTCCACTTCCTCCTCATAATTACGAGAGTGAATGATGCCCCACAGTTGCTCCATTTCCATCTCTTTCCCCAGGTTTCAGTTCTGCAGGTGGGCAGTGAGACAGCCCACTTGAAAATATACATGGTGGATTCCCCCCCCTCCCCCGCCCCGTCTTCTGTCTCGGAGCATTTCTTGTCTTTCTCTACCTGAATACATCAAAAGTGCACAGGCAAATTTTAATAATATACAAACAATATCTTGAAATGAGAAGCAGATCCCAGTAAGGCAGACCAAAGTGGTGAGACCTACTAACATTTTTTTCTTCAAATTTTTTCTCTCATAAACTAAGCTCAACAGAGAAATGGCATGTTAATTGGAATAAATATAGGAGAAATTACTCAATACTTCATAAGATCACTTGCCACCTTGGAATGGGCTTCTTTTAAATCTTCATTTAGTGGCAGGAGTCCAGTTTCTTAAAATTTCAGAGAAAGCCGGGCATGGTGGCGCACGCTTGTAATCCCTGCGCTTGGGAGACAGAGACAGGAGGATCGCGCAGGTTCGAAGCCAGCCATGCTGGCTTAAGAGACCCTGTTTCCAAAAATAAAAATAGGTCTGGGAGTGTAGCCCGGAGGTAGAAGGGCTTCCAGGAACCCCAGTACCACCAAAAATAAATAAATAAATAAATAAATAAATAAATAAATAAATAAATAAATAAATTCAGAGAATCCCCTCTCTGTTCCCCTGCCCCCTATGTGACACCAGGGAATAATGTCATTAGTCTGATCTTCAGTGGTCACAGCATCTCCCCAGTATCCCACCAAAGGCCAGTCACTCTCTGGACAGGAATCTGGGAGCTCATTTTTTCCTAAGGTAATCCTTTCTATATTTTTTGTGGTATTGGGGATTGAACCCAGTGGGATTCTACTTCTCACCTATAACCCCAGCTCTTTTTTTTTTTTTTATTTTGATACAGGGACTTGCTAGGTTGCTGAGAGTTTCACCATGTTGCTGAGGTTGTCCTTGAACTTGTGATCCTCCTGTCTCAGCTTCCCAAGTACTGAGATTACAGGTATGCGCCACCATGCCCAGCCCATTCTATTTTTACAATGCTCCATTTTCCATTCTGATGCAGTATAAAGAAGAGCTTTCTTTCTCTTTGTGATTTTAACTCACTTTTTCTCACTGTGTCCTTAGAAGCCCACTTCTTTCATTTGAAAGGGTTTTGAGTACTGCATTTCAAAAAGTCATTGTATTTCTTAAATGTTTTTTTTCCAGGTAAACATTTACACTCATTTCAACCACTCATGAAATGACTTCATGGGATATGGCTTCAAAACAGCTATGTCATCACTGGCCAATCATTCATTCTTCAGGAAAACACCAAAATGATTCAAACTGTCCTTCATTACACACGGTTTCAAGAATATCTTACACAGTATCTGCTTATTTGTTCACCGAGAGATTATCTTCTTTAAGCTATTTGTACTGTCCTAGGTGCTATGGACACATAGAAGTTGGAGGTTCCAGGTGAGTCAGATACATAGACATATATAATATGTAGAGACATAACCTAAGTGCTATCCTAGGGGCATGCAAATGGAACACTGGTCACAAATGAGCAAGCATTCTTTTTTAAAAAATTAAATTTAAAAAAGAAAAAAAATTTAAAAGAGAGATGGGATCTTATCTAGAGAGGTCTGGAGCTCTTGGGCTCAAGTGATCTTCCTGCTTCAGCCTCTTGAGTTGCAGGAGCAAATACTGTAAGATCACTTCTAAACACTTCGCAATCTGTTGACTTAGCAATGCTGATCTCAGTCTAAGCTACTACTCCCCCTCAAGTGAGTTTTCTTTAGAAGATATGGTAGATAGCTCTACTGTAACAGACACTCTTGGCTGTCTTCTTGGTAGTATGCTCCCCTCTAATTTGTTAGAAGAAAACTCCAACTTTATTCAGCCCAGGAGATGATCAGGTGCTCCCAACTAATCTGTATTTGCTAGTGACTGGTGTGTGGTGCACATGGTGTCTACTTATGGCTGTTAAGATGTAAGGGGTTGATGAAAGATGTAAGAGAAGTCTGCTTTGGGATCTCGGGAAAGAATTTTCCTTTCTAATAAAAGGAAACATGCAATTAAAGAGAAGGTCTATCCTTGTCCTTTTTTCCTTGGGCCGCTGATGGGAGACACAGTGTTTATAGTGATAGTAGCCATTTTATCAAATTAAGATAAAGCCTCGCACCTGGCTATCTGTGGACACCTTATTATGTGAAATAATTAACTGAACATCCTTTTTTTTTTTTTTAACAGCACTAGGGATTGAACCTTGGGGCATTCTATCTCTGAGCTACACCCCAGCCCTATTTTTTATTCTTCTTTTAAAAAAAATTTTCTTGTGGATCTGGGGATGGAACCCAGGGGCATTCTACCTCCGAGCTACACCCCCTGCCCTATTTTTTTATTCTTTATTTTGAAACCTGGTCTCACTGAGTTGCAGAGGAACTCACTAAGTAGCTGAGGCTGTCCACGAACCGCAATCCTCCAGGTCTCCTCCTCCTGAATGCTGGGATTACAAGCGTGTGCCACCACACCCGGCTTTTTTTTTTTAATTTTTGAAACAGGGTCTAAGTTGCGGAAGGCCTCATTAAGTACTTGAGGCGGGCCACGAATCTGTGGTCCTACTGTCTCAGCCTCCCAAGTACTGGAATTACATGTGTGCGCCACCAGTACTGACTGGCTACCAAATGTTATTAGTGAGTATTTAATAAGCATTTTGTGACGACTCCTTTGAGATTGTACAACTATTCTCTTCCTCAAAAAACTTTACCGTGTGTGTGTGTGTGTGTGTGTGTGTGTGTGTGTGTGTGTGTGTCTCACTGGGGATTGAACCCAGGGGCATTCTACTTCCATGCTACGTCCCCAGCCCTTTTTGATTTTTGAAACAGAGTCTTGCTAAGTTGCTGAGAGTCTCACTAAATTGCTTGAGGCTAGCTTTGAACCTACAATCCTCCTGTCTCAGCCTCCTAAGTACTGGTATTACAAGTGTGAACCGCCACATCTGGCTTGAACATTCCTTTTGTTAGGGCTATTTTTGGTTAGAAATTCTATTATTTGCAGTCAAAACAAACAACAACAAAAAACCCCCAAACACCTAATCTGACACAGGGGCATACCCAGGTTTTAGAGCAAGTGCCTTGGTGATGAGCTGAATTGATTGAGACAAAAGATTAAGTTTTTCTTGGTAAAGCAGGAAGGAGGCCAACTGGAGATTCTGAGAGGGAATGTATGATCTCACATGCTGTGATTTTGAAAGAGAAAACAAAGACTAAAAGAAGAATAAATTATGAGATGAGTATGACAGTCCTGCCCTGGTTGGGGATTTTTCTTCCACATCGTAGCAGTGAACAATAACTATCTCATCCCACTTTTGCTTATAAACACAAACTTTTTTGGTATTAGAGGCTGACCCGAGGGGCATTCTATCTCTGAGTTACAGCCCCAGTCCTATTTCTTTTTTAATTTCTTATTTATTTATTTATTTATTTATTTATTTATTTATTTAGTGATACTGGGGTTGCTGGAAGCCCTTCTACCTCGGGGCTACACTCCCAGACCTATTTTATATTTTTATTTGGAAACAGGGTTTCCTAAGCCAGTGCAGCTGGCTTCAAACCTGCGCGATCCTCCTGTCTCCGCCTCCCAAGCCTGGGGACTACAAGCATGTGCCACCACACCCGGCTTAATTTCTTATTTTTTAATCAGGGACCTCGCTAGGTTGCTGAGGGATCTCACTAAATTGTGAGATTGGCCTCGAACCTGCAATCCTCCTATCTTAGCTTCCCTAGAACTGCTATTACGGGTGTGTACCACCACTCCCAAATAACACAAACTTTTAAAACTTTCTGGAATCTAAATAAGATAGACAAATAGTCTAAAGTAAAGGGGACCAATACTATGATTTATATTCTAAAAAATAAAAAGAATTAGTATATTCTAAGTCTCAACTTTCAGTCTTTTGCCTTGTTTTTCTTGATTCTTCTGCTTTCAAATATATAATTGAGTCCACTAAAACATCAATTATACTTTCCTGGTATGGGACTACTAAATATTTGGTCTTCAATCATACTGCATAATTAGAAGTCAAACAAAATTTTTGGAAAAAAAAACTTATCAGTGAAGTAAAATAGAGAAGGGGTAAACTTTCAAGCCCAGTGCTAGAAGTTTCATAGTTTAAAATATTCTATCCTGTTGGTGGGAATGCAAACTAGTTCAACCACTATGGAGATCTGTGTGGAGATTCCTAAGAAAGGTGGGAATAGATCCACCATATGATCCAGCTATACCACTCCTGGGTATCTTTCCAAAGGGGTTGAATTCAGAGAAATACAGCAACATATGCACACCTATGTTCATAGCAGCACAGTTTGTAATAGCCAAAATATGGAACCAACCCAGATCTCCATCAACAGATGAATGGATAGCAAAACTGTGGGAAATACACACAATGGAATTCTATTCAGCCATAAAGAAGAACAAAATTATATCATTTGCAAGAAGATGGAAAGCCCTGGAGAACATTATGTTAAGTGAGATCAGCCAAGCACAGAAGGAGAAGGTACATATGTTTCCTCTAATATGCCCAAACTAGGAAACACAGAGGATACCAGTGGGACTCCAGATAATGGAGGGGAAATATCAGCAAAGTTTGAACGGAAAGATAGGAGAGGAGGAAGGCTGATCTTGATTAATGAGGGTCTACATCTGAACATGTGTAAAATTATGAATAAGACATGGTTAACCTGGACAACCATTGGTGGGAAGAGGGAAGGGAAAATGGGGGCGGGGGGGAGAGGGCACCAAATATAGTTCAAATGTATACTATTTATGTTCAATAAAAAATTGGTAAAAAAAATAAAGAAAGAAAAAAATGTAAAAAAAAAATATTCTATCCTGAGCCGGGCGTGGTGGTGCACGCCTGTAATCCCAGCATTCGGGAGGCTGAGACCTGGAGGATCGTGGTTTGTGGACAGCCTCAGCTACTTAGTGAGGCCCTCTGCAACTCAGTGAGACCCAGTTTCAAAATAAAGAATAAAAAATAGGGCAGGGGGTGCCCTATTTCACAAAATGCCCCTGGGTTCCATCCCTAGACCTGCAAAGAAAAAAAAAAAAATTCTACCCTGGCTTTCACAAAATATTAAGAAAATACATTCTTTTTCCTTTTTTAAACTGTCAACCAAGTGCATATTTGAGACACTGAAATGAGCTCATTTATACAGTGCTAATAATTTTTAAAGAATACTTTTGGTAGCTAAGTGCAGTGGCACATGCCTGTAGTTCCAGAAACCTGGAAAGCTGAGGCAGGAGGATCTTAAATTTAAGGCTGGCCTAAGAAACTTACTGAGACTCTGTCTCAAATTTTTTTTAAAAGAAGTTGGGGAAGGGCTGTTGGGAATATAGTTCAGTGATAGAACACCCCTGAGTTCAGTCCCTATTATAGCAAAAAACAAACACAATACACTTTTGATGATATGTTTGCTAGAAAACTTCAAAAATGACCCTGTGTCTTCTTGAAAATCCAGTCCCAAATTTTGTTCCCAGTCCAAACATATTTCTTTACTCACTCACTGATTAATTCAACTCACTGTCCAATGAAAGCCTGCCAGCAGGACATGAGCCACAGAGATGAACACAAGAATATCCCTGTCTGTGTGGCATCAGTGCTGTCATGGAGGAGGAGGAGATAAACCTATGTATATGGCTGTGTATATATAGTGTGTATAAATATTGGCTAACTGTTATGAAGAAAAGGAAAGAAGGGCATGCAGGCAGTGATCTGGGGTCGAAGTTCTACATCTTGGTAGGGTATTCAGGGAAGGCTTCTCTAAGGAAATGACCTAGGAGGACTAGGAGTCCTCGTGAGCCTGTAGGAGGCCAGAGCATTCAGGTGAGAGAACAAGTCTCCGGAGTGCTTATTAGCCCAGCTTGTTGGAAGGCAAGTCTGAAGGCCAGTGTGAACAGCGTAGAGGGACCTGTAGTCACAAGACCTGGGAAAGGGCAGACCACAGTTAGGGTCTTCGTCCTAAGTGTGATGCAAAGACAGTTAGGTTTTAAGCGTCCTGGGCTCTCTCTAACCTCTTTGCCTTCAGGGCCTTGAGAAACAGCAGTTTTGAAACTGGAATCACATACCGGTGTGACAGTGTGAATGGAGGGCAGAGGTGAACTGAGGAGAGAGCATGGGATGCCAGGGGTCAGAAGTGGAGAGCCGGGGGCTCAGGGGGGCTGCCAGTGTCTGCCCTGCAGTCTCAGTGGAAAGGAAGGAGAGAGCCGGATACTAAAATCTTCAACAAATGAGGTAGAGAACGGATGATAAGAAGGGCTAGGAGTGTGTTGTATGTGATGGTGCATGCCTGTAATCCCAGCTCTTGGGAGACTGATGGGCTGTAGGTTCAAAGTCAGCCTCAGCAATTTAGCAAGTCCCTCAATGAGACTCTGTATCAAAATCAAAAATGAAATAGGGCGGGGGCATAGCTCAGAGGTAGCATACCCCTGGGTTCAGTTCCCAGTACTTCCCCAGCCCCCCAAACAAAGCAGCAGCATAAGCAGCAGCAGCAGAAGGGGTAGAAGTGGTTTCCACTGAGAGCACGGACCTCAATGCAGCAATTTTTAAGATGATGGGGAAGAATGTATCTATATTTAGGAAGGAAAAAAGTAAGAGAAAGAAAAGCAAGAAGACCCTTGTTCCTGTGCCTCATTTCTACAAGTGCATTTATGTATATTAACATGTTATATTCGCAATGTGCAATTTGCTCTAACTAGAACGAAGAATACAGCATGATTTTAGTTTGACAATCTAGAAAGGAAATGAATAAACTTTTTACTATTTTTCTCATAACTACATTTTTATCTCACAGATTAGGTACTATTCAGGAATGGGCGGATTTGCAGTAGTGTATTTTTCTAACACTAAAACTTAGGCCTTTAAAAAGCAAAACATTCAAGATGGGAGTGGTGGCACATACTCGTAATCCCAATACTTAGGAAGGCTGAGACAGAAGGATCGCAGGTTCGAGGACAGCCTCAGCAAGTAGTAAGCATCTCATCAACCTAGTGAGACCCTGTTTCAAAACAAGAATAAAACACAGCTGGAGGTATGGCTCAGAGGTAGAATGATCCTGGGTTAAATCCCAGAAACCCCCCCCCACACACACACTCACACAAACACTCATGGTTACACATGCCTGTAATCCTAATACTTGGGAGGCTGAGATAGGAGGATTGCAGGTTGGAGGCTGGTCTCAGCAGTTAGCAAGACCCTCAGAAACTTAGTGAGACACTGTTTCAAAGTAAAAATTAAAAGGGGCTGGAGGTACAGCTCAGAGGTAAAATGTCCTTGAGTTTAATCTCCAGTACAAAAAAAAAAAGACAAAGCATTTGAAACTAGGCAATGTGGGACATGTCTATAATCCCAGTACTTTCAAAGCTGAGAAAGGAGGATTGTTCAAGACCAGCCTGGGCAAGTTAGTGAGATCCTGCTTCAAAATAATAAATTAAAAAGGGCTGGGAGTATAGCTAGGAGATCGTCTCTGGATTCTATTCCCAGTACATCAAAAGAAATAAGAATTCTCCTCTATTTCTGTATTTAACTGTTTTTTTTTTTTCATTACTGGGAACTGAATCCAGGGGTTGATACACTCTAGGTGAACACTCTACCACTGAGCTACACCTCCAGCCCTTAAACCTTCCAGTCGCCTTGCCTCCTGAGCACCCAGGACTTACAGGTGTGCACCACCAGGCCCAGTCCCCTCCGCCCTCGGTAAGGGCGTGGAGTACTTGCTCCCGACAGTGACTGCAGTGTGATGCCCCCAGGGGTACACATGTGGGTGTCAGCGGCACCGCTGCCCTTCACTGGCGGGTCCTCCACAGCTGCCAGTAAAGAACTCCGGATGAAGAATTGTGCAGTGGTACAGTGTGCTTTTTTCTTGCTCATTACTGCTGCCTCCTTAATTTTATACAGTGTCAGTTCAGGGCCCTGGAGGCAGGGACACCTGGACCAGAGAGAACCAAGAGCTGGGCTTCTAGAACAAAGACACATGGTCGCTCAGAAGCAGGCGTTATTTGCACAGTACTTGTCATAGGTGTTGCGGTGCTTGCGGAAGGCAGAAAGGAATAGGTGTGGAATTCTTGCCTGTCAGCAACCAGAACGCAGCCAGGAGAGACTGGGGGACACCCCCCCTCTCCACCTGGGGCGGCCGCACAGGTGCACGGGGTAGCTGGGTAAGGTTCCACACAGCGGAATGCAGAGCTTCCCTCTGGGTGTCCCAGCTATTTCGTGCGGAGAGCTCTGCCTTCCTGTGAGCCTCCGCCATTCCCTCCCCAGCTTCTGGAAGGGCTGCTGGAAGGAGGGCCCGGAGTCAGCCTGCTGCCTCCCTCTCAGCTGGCTGGTGGATGCGCACAAACACAAAAGGTGATATTGACAGTCAGCATCAGATCTGACTGCTCCCGACAACTCCTGTGATACAGCAACCTCCGGGACTTGAGGACACATCTGTGAGGAGATGTAGTAGCTGCCATCTGCACAAACTGCATTATTTAACTGCGCTGGCACTGATTAACATTTGCTGTAACCTATGGTAATGGGCTCTGGGGCTTTGCATGTCTGCTACACAGTGGCAGCTGATGTCTCCTGCTCCATCCTTAAAACAGGATGCTTTAATTTTTAATGGAGCACATGTTCGATTGGCTATACAAACAGGCTAATCTGCAAAGCATGTGCTCAATAACAAGCCCGGCGATGCCGCCAGAATATCAACACGGCGTGGCCAAGCTGGGGAGGAGCGGTGGGCTCCTGCTCAACTCTGCCGTCCAGGCTGTGGGAGCGGGGCCGATGGGTGGTAGTGGCCAGGGGCAACTGTGGCCTCCTCTGCAGCGTCGGAGCGGAGGGCCTGCAGCTTCTGGGCGCCTGAGAGCCCTCGGCAGTGGGGAAAGAACAGAACTGCGCATCCGGCAGGTTCAGGCCAGATGTGGCACGAAAGACGAAGCTCCCCTCTGCGGCACAGGCATGACTAGAATGAGGCCGACTTAACGCCGGGCCTGCGCTCTGCTCAATGCTAGAATTTAAAGAAGAATAAGGCACAGCCCTTGACTTCAGGAAACCCGTGCCAGTAACCACAATGCCCATGGGAGAAGTGGGGTGTCAGATGTGGGTACAAAGTCCTCCGGGAGCACGGAGGAGGAAGTGGGCAAGGAGGAGATAGAGAAGGTGGGCTTTGAAGGAGGGGCAGGAGTTCGCCAGCAGCACATATGATGCCAGCCAGGTAGGAAGAAGCGTGGCGTGTGGGGAATGCTGAGGATGTAGGGTGCTAGTGCTGAGTCTGAGGTCATTACAGAGAAAGAGCGGCCCATCAGGGCTGAGAGCTCAGGGGACACGTTAAAGTTTGAGAGGGGGATGTGAGTGGTACTGGCAGACAGGTAGTGTTGACATGTGAAAATTCTGACAAGGAAGGTCTAAAGTGGAAGGACAAAGGGTCCAATGACCGAAGCTGCAGGGATACCAATGTCTACTTAAGGGCCAGCTGTATGACTCACTCCAGAGTCATACAAGAAGGGTACAGGAGACAAGAAAAGGGGATGTGCAAGGAGGGGGCGCTTCCAAGCCTCAGAACAGTCTCGTCAAGCCCGGAAAGTCTTCTCATAACCATGACTGCCACTCCCCAGCAATTCTCATCCAAGCCCTTAATAGTATAAACTGCCTTTACGTATGTTATTTCATAACAATCCTGAGACAGGCAGATGTTACCACCCCATTTCTTAGGTGAGGAAACCGAGTCAGAGAAAGCTACATGGCTTCCCAGAGCCACGTGGTTATAGCCACAGTGGGAGAGCTGGGACTGGAGCCTGCCTCTACAAACTCTCAGCTCCAGACAGGACACTATGCCAGGGTCCAAGGGGAGACTCTGTGGGAAATGGTTCCAAGGCAAAGCCCGATGCATATCCTCCCCTGGGTATGCAGGAAGTGTACTGAGCCTACCCGAGGCACTGAAAAGTCCCGCAGTTAAAGGTGAGCAGCTGGAATGGTGGTGCAGCTCGGGCAGGGCACCTACCTAGCATGTGCAAAGCTTTGGGTTCAATCCCACAGTGGGGGAAGGGGGACACCTAGCAATGAAAGCAACACACGGAACTTTATTAACTCTGTCCCCAAATTAATTATTCACAGAAGCTTTTGAGTTATACCTCTCCATATCCATAGGAAAAATAAAATAATTTTTAGTAAAACATTTAATGAACGCACAGGAAGCTTCCTTGGGGCCTTTGGTTTTGGGAGGTGTGTGCCTTAGGGAAGATGGAGGTTGCTGTTCTCACCACACACTTCCGACCATTCATCCCTCATGCATCTCCATTGTTCTTTCTGGAGAGTTTAGTATCTTGTCATAAGGAATCTGTGTGTTTGTTCATGTTCTTCTCTCTGTCAGGTAGAGGACATATGTCGTCCACCTCTGCATCCACAGGATCTAGCTCTGTTAGCTGGTAGACAACAGGAACCCAGTGACTCTCTGCTGAACTGAACTAAAACATTCTACGGCAGTGGAACAGAGCTAAGTCAATTAACAGAGGCTCACAGCTTTAACCCAGGCCTCCCTGGCACAGGGCTCTCATCACCAGAGGCCGACTGTCCAATGTGACAGCTGATCACCGTCCATCTGGGCTGCCCCTTGGGAAGCCAGTGTCAGCCCTTCAGTGGTGGACAGGCTGCCTTTATCAGCCACTTCCCCCGGGGCCTGGACAGCTTCTCGGCCTCTGTGGTTCCTGGCTTCCCTCGGCCTCACCACACAGAGCAGTGGATTTTGTTGCTAAGCATCTTATCCCTCTACCTCCAGGCTGTCTTTTCTGGTAAAAGAAGGCCACAGAGGTAAGAGAGCAATCAGAGCAGCTTTTATATCCAAGGGCAAAGAGTTCTCCTTGCGGACATGTGGTTTGTTGCTGCACATGTGTGTTTCCTTGAGTGACAGTGTGTTTGGGGACTTGGTTGGGTTGGGAGAGTTGATTAAATGCCCATCCCAGAGATGGGGTAGTTGAATAGTCAAAAGGCCTTTTCACAAGGTCTCCTGATACAACTTAAAAAAAAAGTCCTTAGCTTGCAAATACTTGGTTTGACCTGCTCTGCTTCAGCCCATGAACCCCTATTTAAAATTATCTTTTTTTGTTGTTGTTACCAAAGTTCTCCAACCCCCTTCCTGTTCTCACTTGATCTACAAAGGTACAGTCGACATCTGGTTAGTTGCCTCATTGAGACCTACATGTATCATGGCCGAGCACAGAAATCCCCCAGGAACAAGGAGCTGCTCTCAGCCAGCCTTGGGGGCCTCTGCCACCTGCCCGTGCCTTTCCAAGTGCCCATCAGTCATTTTCTCCCACTGACGTTGTATCCTGGTAATAAGTCTTTCATTTTTTTCGTAAGATTTCTAGGAAACCACTGCACAAGAAAAATGAAAACTAGTTTTGCTGGGTAAAACGTAGAATAAAGGGCTACTGGAGGCTGGATGAGCAGACAGAACATACACCCTAAAATCTGCCCAGGGCCTGCTGACAAATCTACTTTCTCACAAATTCAGAAACAAACGAAGATGGAGGGTAAATGCTCATTTTATTAGATGAGCAAACTGGAGTACACAGTGAGGAAGTCATTTGCTCCAGATCTTCTGCCTGGCCGAGAGCCCCAAAACTTGAACTGCACACAGCCTTGTGAGTGCTAGGTCAAACTTATGTCTCCCTAACACACGATGCCACACCCACTGCCACCATGCTACTTTATTATTTAGAAGGGTAGCAGGTCTGCAAGGGAAGTGTTTGTGCTAGAAAATTCAGATGTGTTTCCCTTATGGGTATCATGAGCTGCTTTGCCAATATGGCTGAAACGACTTCATCTGCTTCCTATCACTCCAGGAAACCCACAGGCATGTTACTGTGTTCAGAGATGGGGGGTTTGGGCCATCAAGCACTTTAATTAGTCTGTCTGGAAAAATGAAACTGATCAAATTAAATATTAATCACATATAAACTGTGGAACTAAATCAGTAGGGGAATCATCAGGCAGGAAGGGCCAGCTTTAAATGCAGATTTTTAAAATAAAAATTTTCAAAGGCCTCTCCTCCTGCTCTCTGTCCCCTGCCAAGCAAATTGATTTCAAAGCAAAAACAAAGACTCTATTTTCCAAGCACAACAACGATGTCTAACCAGAAGTTTCCTTTGCTGAAATATTGAATGGAAAATTCAATTCCTTAAATCTTTCTAAATCTTTGCCTCTGATTGGGTTCATTAATAAACATGCTGATTTTGTTACAGGGAGAGACATATGGTATAATCCGCTAACAGGAAGAAGTATTTTGCATTTTATTGTAGAAAACAAACATGCAAACAGGTTCTCACAGATGGCTTTCTTAGCTTCTGGGAGGAAAAAAAGCTTAATAATGCTTGAAACTAGTTCTCTCTTTAAGAACAACAACAAAAATCCTTGCACATCTTTTGTGGAACTGCTCATAAATTAGATTAAGTTCCACTCCAAGGTTTTGGCAATTTAGAATTCACTTTTTCTTCTTGTTTAAACCCTCTCCCTCCCTCCCTCCCTCCCTCCCTCTCCCTCTCTCTTTCTCTCTCTCTCTCTCCCTCCCTCCCTCCCTCCCTCTCCCTCTCCCCCCCCTCACATACTCTTTTTCCCTACTCCCTCCCTTTTCATCCTTCTCTTCTTTTAGAAATATTAACTTGTTCAGAGAGGCAGAGATAACTCAGCAATGCTTCACTCAGCTATCATCATAAAAGAATAAGGCTTTCTCACAAATAAATTTTCCAGATAACTGATGCTAACCCTTTATTAAGGCTCTCAAATTGGTATTGATAATGTTTTTTCCTTTTAAATAGGCTTTTATTTAGAGAACAGTTTTAGATATGCTGAGAAAATGATACAATAGTTTTCCTTGTTAATAGGTGTGCCCTATTATCAGCCTACATTAGCTGATAATAATGGCACACTTGTTTATAATCAATGAACCAATATGGATGCAATATTGCAAAACGACCTCCGTACTGTATTCAGCTCCCCTTAGTTTTGAATGCTTGAGATTCCACCCAGGAGCCACATTACATTTAGTTCTTATGTCTGCAGTTTCTTCCAATTTCCTTGTTTTTGATTAGCCTGACATTTTTTAGGAGTATAAGCTATTTTCTAGGATGCCTCACTCCTGGAATCTGATGTTCTTCTCATGATAAGACTGGGACGACAGGTTTTGAGGCAGAGGATCACAGAGGTAAAGTGACACTTCGTCACATCCTATCAAGGGTATATTTTATTAACATGATTTATGACTGATGATGTTGGCCTTGACCTCAAGGCTGAAGCAGGCCTGATGGGTATCTCTACTGTGAACTTGCTCCTTCCATACTATGCTTTTTGTTAAAAAAAAAAAAAAAGCCACTATGTGTAGCCTACCTCCAAGGAGAAGGCAGCTATGCTATGCTTTTTCTTTCTTTGTACTTGGGATTGAGCCCGGGGCAGTCTATGTCCAATCTATACCTCTAGCCCTTTTAATTGTGTGTGTGTGTGTGTGTGTGTGTGTGTGTGTGTGTGTGTGTCTGGGGATGGAACTCAGGGGCATTCAACCTCCGAGCTACCTCCCCTGCCCTAATTTTTATTCTTTTTATTTTGAAACAGGGTTTCTCTAAGTTGTGGAGGGGCTCACTAAGTAGCTGAGGCTGTCTGCGAACCACGATCCTCCTGTCTCAGCTTCCTGAATGACCTTTTAAGTTTTTATTTTGAAACATGGCCTCATTACATTGCTGAGGCTGGCCTTGAACCTGTGATCTCCCTGTCCTAGCCTCCCAAGTACTGGGATTACAGGTGTGTGCCACCACGCTGGGCTCTCCTTTTCCCTCTTGAGGGTGCAGTATCTATGTAAATTATCAGGAATTCTTCTGCATGAGAGGTTTCTCTTTTCTCTCTCATTTCTTTACATAGGTAAGGTATTATAAATATTTATTTTGTCCTTCAGATTATAATCCAATACAACTTTGTTATTTTGCCCAAATAACCTAGTTTTGACCATTAAAACAGGTTTTCCAGTTGTCTCTTGTGCTTCTTTAACATTCTCCCACCAAGGTAGGCTTCTTATGTTTTGTTTCAGCACTTCCTTAATTTTCTGGTGCTATAAGGTACTTCAGGCTCATTTTGTATGCCTCCTGCCTGGGTCCTAGAGCCAGCCACTTTCAGGATGCTTGACTCCTGTTTTTTTTTTTTTTTTTTTTTTTTTGAGAATGGTTTTAGAGACCAAGATCTGGGTGAAAGTGTGCTTGCTGCACTGGGCTGTCTGTTTTTATTAGACCATCTCAGCGGACAAGTGTCAGAAATATATGTGTATATGCTTATCATTTTATATACACAGATCTATAAACGTCTTTACATGTGACTACTTGTACCTACATTGAGCTACAAATGGATTTATACTGGTGTTCCCAACTCTGACTCATTGCCTCATGGATCAATTTCGTTCTCACTTTTGTTTGTAAATTTCCACACTAATAACTAGAAACCCAGCTAGATGGTGGGTTTTATTTTCTTACTATATACTTTTTTATATTATTCTTTGATGAGGATCTTTCAAGAAGTTCTAGGAGTTGATGTGTGTATTCTGAAGTGAATAGGATCTAACTTTTGTGAGGACACAGGGTTATTACTGTGAAGAACCCCAGTTCAGCTTAGTATTAATTTTTAGCTCAGAATCCAAAGAGAAATGAACAAAAGACGTACAAAGCTTAAACACTGGAAACTGAAGAAACTGAAGCTCTAAAGAAATGAAGAGATTCTGTATTTATGGGTTAGAAGATTCATTATTAAAATGGCAATTCTGCTTAACTTGACTTGCAGATTAAACCAATCCCTATCAAAATATAAGCAGACTTTTTAATTATAAAAAATGACAAGATGATGATAAAATTTATATAAAAATACAAATAACATAAAATAACTGAAACAATCTTGAAAAAAACAAATTTGGATGACTAACATTTCTCATTTTCAAAACATCCTATAAAACTATAGTAATCAAGACAGCCTGGTACTGACATAAGGACAAACATATTGATCAAAGAAACAGAAATGAGCATCCAGAAATAACTTCTATATTTATGCTCTACTGATTTTCTGACAAAAGTGCCAAAGCATTTCAACAAGGAGAATGTATTTTCATCAAACGGTGCTGGGACAACTGGATATCTTCATGCAAGAGATGGATTTAGGTTTTTTTACTCCATGCCATTCATAGAAATTAACTGGATCACAAGTACAAGATACAGTAAAAAAAAAAAAATGTTTTTTGTACTGGGGATCAAACCTAGGGGCATTCTACCTCTGAGCTATACCCCCAGACCTATATTTTACTTCTATTTTAAAACAGAGTCTCACTCGGTTGATGAGACTCTTACTACTTGCTGAGGCTGTCCTTGAACCTATGATCCTCCTGTCTCAGCCTCCCAAGGACTGGGATTAGAAGAACGAGTCACTATGCCCAGCTTTACAACAAAACTTTTTAGAAAAAAAATACAAGAAAGTCTTTGAGACCTTTTTTAGGCAAAGAACTTTTGGAAACAATAAAAGTGTGATCTATAAAAGCATAATTGATAAACTGGACTTCATCATAATGGAAAACTTTTGTGCCTCAACAAACACTATTATGAATACAAAAATTCAAGCCATTAACCGAGAAAACATTTGCAAATCATGTACTTGATAAAGGACTTATATAGAGAATATAAGAAGAACTCTTAAAAGCCTATTATGAGAAGACAAACAATACACTTAAAAAGGGGCAAAAGATTTGAACAGTATTTCAGCAAAGAGGATATGACTAATAACAAATCACAAAAGATGTTTCCCATCATCATTCATAGGGAAATGAAAATTAAACTACAATAAAATGTTATTTCATATTCAATAGAATGTGATTATCAAAAAGCCAGACAAGCCAGGAATAGTGGCCCATGCCTGTCATCTCAGTGTTTGGAATTCTTTTTTTTTTTTTTTTGGTGGTACTGGGGGTGGAACCCAGAGGCTTTCTACCTCCGGGCTATACTCTCACACCTATTTTTATTTTATTTGGAAACAGGGTCTCACTAAGTTGCTGAGAGCCTCACTCAGTAGCTGAGGCTGGCTTCAAACCTGCGCGATCTTCCTTTCTCAGCCTCCCAAGGCTTACAAGCATGCATGTTATGCCCGGCTAGTGTTTGGAATTCTGAGACAGGAGGATCACAGGATTGAGATCAGCCTTAGCAACTCAGTGAGACTCTCAGTAATCTAGTGAAACCCTGTTTTAAAGCACAGAAAAAGGGCTGGGTGTTTAGTTTGGAGGTAGAATGTCCCTGGGTTCAATTCACACACACACACACACACACACACACACACACACACACACACACGCCAGACAACAATAAATATTGGCAAAAATGTAGAGAAATTAGAACCTTCACACATTACCAAGGAAATGAGAAATGGCACAGCACAACAGTTTGACAGTATCTTAAATAAAAGTTAAGCAGAAATTTATTACATGACACAGCAATTTCATTGCGAGGTAAGTACTAGGGAAAGGATTTACATGTGACTGCTCAGAGCAGCAATATCAATAATGACCCCAAAGTGGAGACATCCATCACCTGGTGAACAGATAAACTAAACATGGTACATCCATACAATGGAATACTATTCAGTAACAAAGGGGAACAAAGTGCTGGTGCACACAGGAACCCTAAACATTAAGTGAAAAAAGCAAGATATAAAAGGTTCTATTTATACAAGATGTTATATAATGTAGGGTTCTATTTATATAAAATGACCTGGAAAGGCAAAACTATAGAAGCAAAAGGAATTGGTGGCTGTGTTGGACTAGAGGTGATAACAGAGATGGACTGTAACAGTCCATGAGGGATTTTACTAGAGTGATGAAAATGTAATAAAACTGAATCACGGTGGTCGCACCCTTGTAAATTTACTCAAATTACCAAATTACATACTTAGTATCGGGTGAATTTTATGGCATGTAAATGATATTTAAATAAAGCTTTTAAAACAAGCAAATGAGTACATGAATATAACCCAATTTAAAAGCAAAACACAAAGTAAAAAAGCAAAATAAAACAAAACCTAAAATTGAGCTGCAGAAGCATGAGCCATCAGAAGGCCATGCCCACGTAAAATGGCTTTGGATGTCAAACCATTTACAGTGGCTCTTTTTGACTGTACTTGAATACTTTTTATAAAAGCATAAGTTATGTAAAAAATTCAAAATTCACTCGGTATCAGTGTTTTCACTGATTCTATGCCTAAATTTTAATTTTTGTTAACATCTCAGGCAGATAGCATTCTTCACATACACTGATTCTGGCAATGGGAAGACTTGCCAAAGGCACTTTGTTATAGTAGTATTCCTTATAGCTGGGAATGGGTGCATATACCTGTACTGCTTGGGAGGCTGAGACTGGAGGATGGCAGGTTTGAGGCCTTCCTCAGCAATGTAGTGAGACCTTATTCAAAACTAAAAAAGGGCTGGGGTGCTTGGAGGTAGGATGCCCTTGGGTTCAATCCCCAGTATACCCCCCAAACGCCCCCTTAAATAATATCTCTTGCTATTTGTTTCATGGAAATTTCAAACAAATATAAAAGCTAAAACAGTCTAGTGTGCTAGCAGGTAGCCACTTCCAAACTTCAACAACGCCCAACTCATGGCCAGTCTTGCTTCGTCTCTACTTCTACCTGCTTCCCCCAGGCCTGATATTAAGGCTTGAAAGAGCTAAGATGCCTCTTATTCTGAGATGCAAAAATGGAAATATAAACATCTCTGAGGCCCTGAGAAGCCCAGGTTAGAAGAGACAAAGGCAACACCTCTGAGAATGATCACCCATAAGATAGGCTCTCCTTTCTAGAAGAGAAGGCTTGGCTGAGACAGAAAGATTATATCTACAGGCCAGGAAAAGACTTTGTTATCCACGTTGGGGCTGTGCCTGGTCAAGTATGAACGGGCAATTTTCTAGGAATAATCTGCTCACCCACAGGAGGTGAAAAGGTTAACCTTCTTAATGCATTGTGGGTCCGTTTAGAGCAGGTGGATGAAGGAATTCACTCAGAGGAAGTAATCGCTTAACCTGGACGAACAGCTTGTGCCTCAGGCTGGGTACTCTCCTTAGACACTCAGTGGGCTTGAACAGCATGGGAACTTCTCTCCAAAGAGATGGGATAAGCAAACCCTGGAGGGTCTTCTCTTCTCAAGGCATGCCATAGCCATAACCCCAGCCCCAGCCCCAGGAATCACTTTGCATTCAAAATCCAAGTCAAAGCTCAGGGAACGGCCCTCGGTTTTACACCTTCTGATCTGTGCTGCTCTGGTGTGGATGCAGACTGACCTGGCTGGGCCCCTTCACCATGATATTTGGACTTTCCCTTTGGGTTCCCTCCCTCCCTCCTTCCCTTCCTTCTTTTCTTCCTTCCTTCCCACCTACCTACCTCCAAGCTATATACCTAATCCTATTTTTAAAATTTTTATTTTGAAACAGGGTCTTTCTAGGTTGATGAAAGTCTTATTACTTACTGAGGCTGTCTTTGAACCTGTGATCCTCTTGTCTCAGCCTCCCAAGTACTGAGATTATAAGCATCCACCACCATGCCAGGCTCCCTTTGGATTTAAATTCAAGGTCTCAGCCGGGCATGGTGGCGCACGCTTGTAATCCCCACGCTTGGGAGGCAGAGACAGGAGGATCGCGCAGGTTCGAAGCCAGCCGTGCGCGCTGGCATAGGAGACCCTGTTTCCAAATAAAAATGTAAAAATAGGTCTGGGAGTGTAGCCCGGAGGTAGAAGGGCTTCCAGGAACCCCAGCACCACCAAAAAAATATAAAATAAATAAATAAAAAAAGTTCAAGGTCTCAAAATATTGTTTCCTGAATCTCTGTCTTGCATAAAGGAGCTAGCAGAAAGCCATCGGGAAAGGGAAATTTCAGACCTGCCCAAAGCTTGGTTTCTTTGGATACTAGATTAGGTTTTGGAAAGAAGGGTGCAGTGACTAACTCACCATGAATGATGCTCAGTCTTTTCAGTACCCAGCATGTCAGAAAACAGCTTCCGAAGCCAGTTGTCTCACTGGCTGCTGAGCAGAGCCCCTAGCATACTCTGAAGCCATTTAGATATCAAGGGGACCCCACTAAGACTCCAACCTCCATCACTTTATCACATGGAAACCCCACCTCTGAAATGAAAGTCAACATGCCAGTGTTTATATTTCTATATAGGAACACACACACACACACACACACACACACACACACACACACACACACTTTAAGAAAAGCAAATCCTAACTGGAGGCCTTACTTCTGTGTGACTTTGAGAAAGATACTTGTCCTCTTCAGTTCCAACACCACCCGCATGTCACTGTTCTGTCACGGGCCTTAATTAAGGTCGGGAGGGCGGTTTAAGGGGATTTATTCCTGACGGGTGTGCCTGGTCACTGGGAAGCCCTCCTCAGTGCACAGTGCATCATTTCAGGCCTAACTGCTTGGAACAAATCAAGATCTCCACCTGACTTGCAGTGACAAACGGATTTACCAGGCTTTCACGCTTGTATTTTGGCAGCAAACCTCCTTTAGGTAGTTATTAACTTTTAAATATAAAAGCCAGGCACCGAATCCTAAAGCAGAAAAGACATACATAATTTGGGTTAATTAAAATGCCTCCAAGTGAACAGGTGACAGATGTCAAGCCTCCTGGCACCCGGAAGAAAGGCACTGCGACAGACTATTAGGATTCCTGTGTTAATCAGGTAATAGTAACTTGGGTAATTAGCAAATCACACCAAATCTTGTTTAAGTCCCAAATCTCATTTAGATCCTTTTGGAGAAACCGTTTAAATACAAAGGACACTCTCTCCTACTGACAGAAGATGCCTGCTTACTGGGGCAGACATCCCAGCTTCCCTGCCTCTATTAAATCCATTTTAATTATGAAGTCTCAAGGTCTAATTCACCAAAGACTGAAAGAGAGAGTACTTGTCACTTTGCTCTTGCTAAGAGTCAAGGAGCCTGAGACTCTGTTCCAGCAGACTTCAAACACTCAACAAGTCCCAGGCCAGAAAAACGGCGATGGTCTTTGTCACTCATGGACCACAGTACTCCCATAGCTGGTAGGAAAACTTCTACCTTCTGCCCATTTAAAATCCACACGAAAGGAATGATCTAGACAATTAATACCCCTCACTAGGAGGAGGAGACCATGGGTTCCTGTGTCTGGGAGCAATCAAAGGGTACTGCTGGACTAGCACAGCAGGGCACCCGACCAGGCTGTCAGTCAGTTATGACCATGCTTACGCTGGGCAACAATTTCCATTTGTGCTCCTGAACCCCTCCCGCCTTTAAGCATGTTCAACTATTTTTATAGAAGTCTTTTCAATACTCCTCCCCATTTGGATCTAAAAGTGCCTCTGAATATTACTGAATTCCAATCCTGTCATCCTGCTCAGAATAGCTCAAACTGGGCTTGTTTCTACAAGACAGTCAGTTTCAACCTAGAGACTTGGGTGTCACTTGTCTATGTTTAGTTAGAGAGTATCAGGGAAACAAACCAAAGGTCCCTAGCATTGCCTGAGTGGCCAGTTGTCTCAACTCTTCAGTGCTTGCAACTTAATCTATTTTCCCCCTTTCTATTTATATTCTCTTACCCAATCCTCCAGCCAGCATTCTGGGGCAGGAGAGGTCAGCGAGTTGATGTCATCCCTGCTACGGGATGGAGAGGAGAGAAACCTGCAGTCACGTTGGGACAGCAGGTTCAGCCAACCTGGATTTAGGACCCAGCTTGACTACTTAGTATAGTTGGGTGACTCTGGCCAGGTGTGGTTTATTCTTTGAGCCCTCTCTGCTAAATGAGAACAAGAAGATTTCTCCACTGACTTGACAGAGATTGTGAGACAAATGAGAGCGAATGGCAGAGTTCTGTTCGTCCTCAGCATCACATAAGCTGTTTACCCAAGCGGCCTGCTGAGGGGACAAAATGCCACGTAGCTGCCCTGGGGCAGTGCCTGGAAACAGGGCGCCTCCATTTCCATGCTCCATGGGGTAAATCACTTGTCTGGCTTGCAGGCTCCTACGCTGGACTGCAGGGACTGATAAGCTGCTCTTTATTTTTTTATTTTTTTTAACAATTTTTTTATTGAACATAAATAGTATACATTTACAAACCTTGCGTAGTGTCTGCTCTTGAGAGGTGAGCTGTCAGAAAGCAGAGTGGTAGAAAGGAAAGGCTCTAAACTAGGGGTTCAGACACTTGGGTTTTAAGTATTATTGGTTCACAAATCTACTATCTTAACCAACGACTTGGGAAATAAAACCAATCATCAAGTAGAAAGCTAGTGGACTCTTAGGAAGTGGATTAAAAGAGCAAGTCATAGAAACATGATTTTTTTTTGCTATGAGATTGATCAACTTGGGCAATAATATAGACAGGGTGGATCCCAGTATTTAGTGAGACATAAATGAGCTTTTGTATGCAATTCAAGAGGTCAAGATGGAGAAATGTGTTTGGAACAAAAATGCAATTAGGTGAGATAAAGAATGTACTGGGCACATAAATGTTTGATGTGCCCAAAGGGAGACAACGAAGGTCTCTAGGGGCAATTTTCTCACTCCATTGGTTCCACGCTCTCCGCAGTAAGAGATGAGGGTCAGCAGCATTACCTGATGACAAGCTGCTGCAGACATCATACTTTGTCACCTTTCACACTTTGCCTATGCAGTTCCTCCTACCTGAAACATTACTCACTAGCTCTTCCCTTGGTTACTTTTTACTCATGCATATCACATTTTCCAGAAAGCTTGCATCCAGAGAGCATCTTTCTTCTGTGCTCCTGCTGTGCCCTCTCATGTGTCATCACCCTGGATCGGGAATGTGCCGTCAATTGTCAATCTCTCCCAAAAGGCTCCGTGAGA
This sequence comes from Muscardinus avellanarius, assembly GCF_963383645.1. Taxonomy (NCBI): domain Eukaryota; kingdom Metazoa; phylum Chordata; class Mammalia; order Rodentia; family Gliridae; genus Muscardinus; species Muscardinus avellanarius. The sequence goes on along the minus strand of NC_137796.1, from coordinate 85,871,554 downwards.
AAGTGACTGTGTCTGCCCGGTTTCCTACTGTATCCCCAGGTCCAGCACAATGTCCAGCACACAGGGGCACACAGAACTGAAGTGGTGTATCACATGAGGTTGAAAATGGTAGTATATCAGATCGTAAGACATAGATCTGAAGTATCTTCCCTGACTATAGGAATAGATACATTCCTTCTTATCGCGATAAGATCATCTTTAATTAAAAATAAGTGTTTGTACATAGGTTTAATAATAAACACACTGAGGTACAGCAGGTGTGCTGAACAGTTCTATATACGAAGAAATACTCAAGGTAAGCTTGTAATAAACAAACGTTCTTGATAAGTGATAAGTAAAATAAAAAATTAAATGCGAGTAAAATAAAAATAAGTGAGTACGGCGGAGTGTGAAAAACACGAGAGAGGTCCGGTACACATGGCATGTAAAGTTTTAATTGCACGGCTCTCCCGGGGATCAGGGCGAGGCACCGTGGGGCCCGCGCGCCTGTCCGAAGCTTGAGGACGCGGGCTCTCCTTTTAAAGGCATGCATCTCGCGAGATGAGGGTTTACTCGCGGGAATGCCCAATTCTCGCGGGGGTTTCAGCCCCTCCCTTGCCCTGCAGAGGTCATGTGACACAAAGTCACATGAGTGCAGGACCCAACTTAACAATAAGATGTTCAGAAAAGCCAAATACCAATAGAAGGTGGCATGCATCTCTGTCAAAGGTGGTGACAGCCTCTTACCCATTCTGGATAACTAAGACCTCACAATTAACAAACCAGAAGAAAAATAGAGAAGAAAAAAAATAGAGAAGAAAAGTCTAGAATGATATGTGGTTGGGAAGTGGCGAAATATGAGGAATGGCTGGAAGAACCGACAGCAAGCCTAGAGAAATAAGCTTTGTTAGGAATGTGTACCTGCTTACCCAAAGTCTGGGGCATCACAGAGAGCACCGAGGCTGACTTTAGTCTTTGTGGATCCAGGAGCAGCAGAACTGACAGGAGAAAGCAACACAAACAGACTTCATTTCGTATGGGGGAGGGGTTACATGAATCAGAAGTAGTCTCGGGGTACTTGCTCAGGACCAAAGATTTCTAGCACAGTTCAGGCAGAGGCCAGAATCAGCCTCTCCCAGGTGACGCTGAAGACATTTACAAAGACAGAGGCTGGCACCAGACAGCTTCTTCTGAGTGCCAATCAACTCTGACACTCTATCACACTAACGAAGTCAGTGACCACCTCTGCATTTTACCTTTTTCACAGTTAAAGGGGGAGACTGGCAGGTGTATGCAACCAGGCTTTTGCAGAGAGAGGCTGAATGCTGTTTTAATTCAACATATATCTGCCTCTCCACAGGGTTTGAGCCCCATAATGCATGTGGAGAGCGATGTGTGGTACCTTCTAAACTGTTATCATTAATTACGGAAACCCAAGGTAGGAGTCTTCAAACAGAATGGGTGATCTTCAGCAACCTTAGCTGCTCCTGCACCAAAGACACCTGGGCGGACTTTCACTAAACACCTGGAAAGCACTGTGTGATCCACCAGTTGGTAGCTGGGAAGTAGGGCTATTTTTCTTCAGTGGATCCAGTTAAATTCTTGGTGAGAATAAACAGTCTACTCCTATTAAAGGTATTGCCCAGAACCAGGTGTGGTAATCCCAGTACTACTGTAATCCCCGTACTTAGGAGGCTGAGGCAGGAGGATTGAAGGTTAAGGCCAGCATCAGCAACTTAGACTCTCAGGAACCTAGTGAGACCCCGTTTCAAAAACAAAAGATAAAAGGGTTGGAATATAGTTTGGAAGTAGACTGCCCCTGTGTTCGATCTCCAGCAAACACACACACACACACACACACACACACACACACACACACACACGGCATCCTTACATATCTGCTCTTAAAGACAGAAGATGAGAGCAAGAATCACTTTACCAAATTTTCTGGAACCTTTACACAAATTCAGGATGACAACTACCATCTACACACACATACAAAAAAAAAAATCCACAAAAAATCAAAAATAAAAACAACAAATAACCCCACCACCCAAGTAGAAGGACTGCGAGACATTTTATTTTCCATTTTGCTAAGCTGCTGGAGGTAAAGGACCAAGTGGAAGGCAGGGTGCCAGGAGCTCTCTTTCCCTGAGGCCATGGTCCAAATAAAACGAAGAAAAATGAGACTGGAAAAAAAGAAAGAAAAAAAAGAAAAAGAAAGAAACCCTCAATGCCACAAAAAAAACTAATGGCTGGAAAATCCAGGGAGGAGTGGAGCTGGCTGGCTGGAAAGGGCGCTTCACCCGGGGCTGAGCTGTGCCCTGCATAGACTTGCAGAGGGGAGGCCCTCCCTGTGCCAGCCCCCCCACAAGGCCAGGCAGACAGTGCTGGTTTTGTTGGCAGATTTTTTTCTTTTGGTGGGGTGCTTTCTTCCTGCACAGCAGGCACCAGAGTGAAAGCTGACAAGCACTGGCAGAATTTTAAAAATTGCTGCCACTCTCCCACAGACGTCCATTATGTCTCCAGAGCCTTACGATTCACAGCATAAAAGCATAATCAAGAGAAATCATGGTTCAGCTCAGCCAGGGATGGGCAGAATAGTCCATTTAACTTTATGTTTAAAAAAAAAAAGAAAATAATTGGACCAAAATTTGTTTGAAATGGGAGTAGGAAATGGCTTGTTTTCAATCTATTTCAAATGAAAAACCTCCATTAAATCCTCATTGGAAACTATTTAGTTTGGAAACAAGTTTAGTATTCCATAGGCGGTATACATTAAAAGTTGCAGCACAGCACAGTCTGTGTAGGAACTATCCAGCAACCCGATGACCCAGTTCTACAGGGCCTTTGAAAGAGCGCTGGCTGGGCCTGGGCAGTTCACAGCCTGGCTGTTGGCCTCACAACAAAATCTGTAAGAGCAAACTGGCTGGAGAAAAGGAAGTCTTTCAAGTTGACAGAAAACCCCAAACTACCTTCTGCTGGCAAACAACAACACAGTCCCTGAGACCAAAGAGAAAATGAAGGTGGTGGGAGTGACTCACTGAGCAGAAGGAAATGAATCCTTAGCACCCGGCCATGTTGTGACTTGGCCTCCCAGATGACAGCAGCTAATGCTACCAGCCCAAGGCCTCAGAGGCCTAGAATGTCCACCTTGATGGATGCGTGAGTTCCTTTGATAGCACCCCCAAAGGCAGGGGCCTCAGGAACCCAGAAACCCACTTCTCACACGTCGTAGTCGTTCACTGTTTAGTGTACTCTATTATTTGAGGTCTCTACTCCAGGGGACTGGATTGCCTAGGCTGCCAGCAGAATTCCCCAAGCAGCAAAATCTAGGGAGTCAAGGACTTTCCTGAGCACCCCTCTTGTTCATCTAGAGCCTATACACCTGGAAAATACACAGGTGCTCAATCCATGTTGAATGAATGAATGAATGAATGAATGAATGTCCTATGAAGGGACTAAAAGAAAGGATTGGTACAAAAAGGCTGGTTATCATACACTCAGTATGAGACACAAATTTAAAAACTTCATACATGCTAATACTGTAAGAACCAGACACTTAAACAGATAGGTTAATAAAAAAAAGTCTGTCAACCAATACCCTTCAAGGACAATAAAAGCTGGGCACAGTGGGGTGCCCCTGTCATCCCTGTACTTGGAGGAGGCTGAAACAGAAGGATCACAGGTTCAAGTTCAGACTCAGCAACTTAGCAAGACTCTGTTTTTTAAAAAAAGTGTGTGTGTGTGGGAGGTCTGAGGGGATAGCTCAGAGGTATAATGATCCTGGGTTCAATTTCCAGTGAAACACACACACACACACACCAGTATAAGATATTTTGCCCTAATATAAAAGATATATCTTATTACTGCCTTTAAGCAAAAATTTCAGTGATCTCTTTGGAAGAGCCAAGTCCCCACGTCGTGGCTGCCTCGTGCCCTTGCAGACACCTGGGGATCCTCAGTATTCTCATTCTGTTCAGCAGTCTCAGGTTTCTCAAGCTACTGAAATATTTACATTCTTCTCTTACTTCAATTTTTCTTTCTTCCTCTTTCTTTAATTCCCTGTCTGCCTTCATTTCCTCTTTCATTTAACCTTTAGAGTCTCCAGAAAGTGATAAAATGGCTCTCAGTACTTACCATTTTGGTTTCTGTCACAAGAGAGAGCTGGATTACCTTTCCCATGCTAGGCGCCACTTCTCACTTAGGTATGAGATCTCTCAGACACAGCACCCTCCATCCCTGCCGCAACAGCACTGGCTCAATTTGCATCAGTCACTAGAGTCTGTGTGTGTGTGTGTGGGGGGTACTGGGGATTGAACCTGTGGGTATTCTACCTCTGAGGTATGCCCCAGCCCTATTTTATTTTTTATTTTGAAACAGGGTCTCACTAAGTTGTGGAGGGTCTTGCTAAGTTGCCGAGGCTGGCTATAAACCTGTGATCCTCCTGTCTCAGCCTCCAAAGTACTGGGATTACAAGTATGTGCCTCTGCGCTGGGCTGAGAGTCTTTAAATACAATGGAGAAGCTGCTTGCTGCTAAATCTTAATTCCAATGAAAATCATGGTTTGACTTTAATAGAGTTTGCATATATAACATAAATCACCTCAGGAAAGGAAGTGCTTTCCTCCCCAATTGTTTTACACATTTCGGCAGTGTGTAAAAACACAGCCTGCCATTGTTAATTAAAACAAAACCAGAATTAATTCGGAAAGACTAAATTTTGATCAAGCAAGAGCAACAAAAGTACGGCGCTGCAGTACTTGGGAGTGAATGGCTGTGCAGCCACATGGATCCGGTCACAGAGGGCCACAGACGTCTGCTTCACATCAGAATTCTGGAGGGTCTACCATATTCAAGTCTCATGCTGAATACTGATGGACAGGAGGCCAGGGAAGCACATAACTCATCCTCGTTCCCCAGGGTTAGGGCTTGAGCAGTGAACACACCAGTGAAATACACTTGGGTTTCAAACTGGGACACTGGAAATTAGGTATGGAGGAGGCTGCGGACCTCCTGCTTAGGGGGATGAGCATGCATTCAACTCTCTACAGTTATAAAATCTGTGTGTGTCTGTGAGTGTGTGTGCACGTGCAGAATGGGGGTAACTGGGGATGGAACCCAAGGATGCTGTACCAGAGTTACCACTCCTTTATTTTTCTTTTTCTATTTTTTTTTTTTTTTTGTGGTACTGGGGGTGGAACCCAGAGGCTTTCTACCTCCGGGCTACACTCCCAGACCTATTTTATATTTTATTTGGAAACAGGGTCTCACTAAGTTGCTGAGAACCTCTCTAAGTAGCTGAGGCTGGCTTCGAACCTGTGCGATCCTCCTGTCTCAGCCTCCCAAGCGCGGGGATTACAAGTGTGCGCTACCACGCCCAGCAACCACTCCTTTATTTTTAGTTTTGAGACAGGGTCTCACTAAAATGCCCGGACTAGTCTTGAACTTGTAATCCTTCTATCTCAGCCTAAAACTTTTCTTTTTATCTCTGTGTTTTATTTATTTATTTTTACTAGAAGGAACTTGGCTTCTAGAATGTTAGCAACAAAGGGAAACCATCAGGTTATTGAGTTTAAGTTCTCAGAGGTGTTTTCTCCAGAGGCAGGTGTATTTGTGCTGAAGGTCATGGAGGAAGGGCACGAAGTCCTTGTCTCTTCTACCAGGCTACTTGGGCACTCATATGTCATGAATGTCCCCAACAGGGCAAAAATGACTATTAACTTCTTTTATTTATTTTTTGGTATTGGGGATTGAACTCAGGGGTGGACCTCTTTGCTACACTCTCAGCTCTTTTTATTTTACTATTACTTTTTACTTTGAAATAGGATCTTGCTAAATTGCTGAGGCTGGCCTGGAACCCGTGATCCTCCTGTCTCAGCCTCTTAAGTACTGGGATTACAGGCATGCAACACTGTGTTGGCTATTAACTTCTTTTAAAGGAAACACAAGGAGCTATCGCTTCTCACATCTAGAGTAGGAGGAGGAAGTATTGCTCTAAAAAAGCTTTAATCTTGGGGAATTCCCATACTGACCATTAGCTTTGCATATCTCCTCTGAAAGCAACCGCCCTGCTCTTTCCTGCTCTTTACGTCTTCTTCCACAAACCTCCCCGCTGGGCGGGAAGATAGCAATGTTCTGAGCTGGTGTCGATAGAGGATGGAAGTAAACTGGCCAAGTTGGCAGGGTCCAAGCAAGGGCTCCCAGATCCCTGTTGGCCTCTGACCAAGTAGAATGAGAAAGAATAGTGCAGTAATTTTTCAATGTCAATGTACAAGGCTGTTCCTTATGCTAATATTATGTGTATTTGGCTTTTTTTTTGTATTAACAGTAATAATAAAAAATGCAAGAGACTTTCACTGGTTCTTGGGCCAGGCCCTCAGTGCCTTACATATATTATTTCATTTAATTCTGCCAATAATTCAGAAATCATCTCTGTTTTACTACAACAGATCTGAAGCAGAGAAGTTATATAAATTTCCCAAAGTCACATAGCTTACTAGTGAGTAGTATCATCTGAAGTGGTTTGACTCCAGGAGTCTGAATCACTATTATTAGCTTTTATCTTTATAAAATAATGGTATTAGTACATATTACTTGTATTTTTTTTTAAAAATTTACTTGGTAATATACATAATTAGCAACTCCACTTCATGTAGTCCTCCTATAATAAGAAAATTTTCTTTTATTTTTGCAGTTTGTAAAATTTTGTAAAATCCAAAAGCCTGATAATGCAAATTGAGTTATACTAAATCTTACATCATCTCATATCAAATCATGTATATAATCAAACTATCATGGGGCCAGTTGGGATTTTCCTTTGTACAAACAGAACTAGGCTCATCAATGACACAGCATTATTTAATGAAATTCTATTAAAACAAAAAGGTCTAGGGAAGCTGGGTGTGGTGGCATCTGCCTGTAATTCTAGTATTTAGGAGTTTGAGACAAGAAGATTATAGGTTTGAGGACAGCCTCAGCAACTTAGGGAGACCCTATTTCATAATAAAAAATAAAAGGGCTGGGGGTATAGCTCCAAGGTAGAATGCCCCTGCATTCAATACCTGGTAACCCCCCCCCCCCACACACACACACAAAGTCTAGTGTAGACTAGAGGCTCTGGATTCAAACCCTCAGCCATGTAACTCTGGATATATCATCCAACCTCTTGGTTGCTCAGTTTTGTCATATATGAAATGGAGATGATGACAGTACTTAGCCTATACAGTGGTCACGAGAATTCAGTGAGTCAGCACACGTAATATGCTTAGAGCGAGGCCTGGCATGTACTGAGAGCACCTGGCACCCAGTGAGCTCATAACTGTTAGCGCTCATCACTATCACCATACTGTCACCATCCCCGTCACCATTCCTATCATTGTGTGGTCATCACCGTCACCATTATCATCACTGTAAAAGGTGTTGTAACAAAATAAACGTGAAAATGTTGCTTTCCTGGTTCCCCTTTAAAAACCAATTTAAAAAATATCATATCTCAACAACCCACAGATATTCCACCTCCACTGCACCTGACTTTCTAAATATCTCACATGTAAAACACTCTCATTGATTTTTCTGAGCATGCCAAGTCTTCCAGGCATCAGAAATCAACTCATGAGCATGTGGATTATTAAACAGTACAGGCAAAGGGCACCATAAAGCCATCTCTGCCAAGCCTCTGCTTGAACATCAGTAAATTTGTCCAACATTAATGATCCAAAATATCAGGGAGCTGGACGCTGGTCAACTGGAGGCAGAGAACAGGGGATTCAGGAGCTTCCTTCCAGTGGGTCGTCTCTTGGAGTGCTATGGAACATTTATCACATAAAGCTGCCAGCCTCTGGCATCATGAAAAGTGCCCCAATTCATTCATTGCCCATTCACTGTTCTTCGACTCCGGGCGCCATTGTGTGGACAGAGTGGAACAGAATAAGAGTTCTAGTGATGACTTCCAGTGTCCAAGGAATCCTGCTGCTGCATGTGACAAGCTTGCCCACCCCTCCACACATCCCCTCTACATTCTATTAGCATCATCTGGGAGGCAGAAGCACTTTACTCACGACAGAGCATTAACAAGAAGCTGGTTCCAGCAGAGAGCTAGAGTATGTGGGGACAGCTGACTAGAAAGGGACTGTGTGGCCACGGGCGGACACATTCTGATAGGCTAGAACATCCCTTTTACGAGGAAAGCAATGAGACTCAGAGGCACGGGCCTGGGTTCCCTGAGAGGCAGCCATAGCCATGAGACAGAATTCAGACTTTAAACGCACACCTCTTAGAAAGGAGGCTGGTTCCTTCCTATCTCCAGCACTTGGGCTGTTTCCTTTGAAGACAACGAGATACTGAGGCATCTCCTAATTGAAGACTTCTGCTTTCCCTGGTGACTGTCCCTTTGGTTTTCTCTGGCCATAGCTACTGACAGCGACAGGAGGAGAGATTATACTCCACTCATGATTGGAAGGAAAAGGATCCAAAAGGAGGAGCGTGTACATGGGTTTAAACTTGAATGAGATCAGTTACGGAGTTGAACTCTCAAAGCTCGATCTCAAACGATGCTCCACCCTTGTCTCTGCCATTCCCTTCAGGTCCTGCTTTGCTCTATTAGCTTCTACCTTCACCTTCCCTCATCCCTATCTCCCATGACCAAAGACACAGTATTTGTCTCCTAATAGTGTTAAGAATGAAAGAATGCACGGGGAAGGGAAGGACACTCTGTTTGAGACAGTCTGGATTTGATAACAGCCACACAGAGGTTTCTCTTCAGTAGCAGGATGTGTAAATAGAAGGGGAGTCTTTTTTTTCTGGTACCTCCTCATTTTCCTTTTCACATTCTTCCTCTAGCTTCTCTTACACTGATGCCCACCTTGCTCTCAGCCATTAGCTAAGCTCTGGGCAGGCCTTGGTTGAGAAACATTACCTTCTTCTTATAGGGAACATCTAGAAGGTTAAAATATTCTTAAAATTCAAATAATGTAAAATTCTAGACATGCTAAGCGGTGGTAGGGGAGCAGTGACTTCCTTCTCCCGACATTTCTTCTGCCAGTGGCAAAGAGAAGCATTGAAAGCAGTGACCAGGAGCAAGTGATGAGGCTAATTTCCCCAGTCAGGCTGGGGGCTGGGGAGAAGGGACTGAAGAAAACCACCAAACACCTCCCACAGAGGTACAGCCCAAATCCTTGCCTGTTCTGCTATCATCGTCATAAGTAATTCTACACGGATAGGAAAATAAAGGCCTGAGCATAAGGTTTCTATCTGTGCTGCACAGAAGCTGATTAAAAATGCTAACTACCATGATTGTCCAACCACCAGACGCTCCCCAGAGACCCATGCTCACAGATGGTGATTAGTTTGGGATGGCCAGAACATTCACCAGTACCATGTTGCCGTAACACCCACAGACTATCTGTCACACTCCCAGGAGGCCGTTAAAGGCTGTTTACCTCATACGGTTAACTTGAACCATAAGCTTCACGAGCCTCTTTGATACAATTTTAATCACTCTCTTCATAAACCCCTAACACTCCCCAGCACGGATATGCATTTGCACACAGCACAATGCAAAACTCCCCTTGGAATTTTGCAGCCAGAAACACCCCTTCCCAACCTGCCCTGCTTCAAATGAATGCCGCCTCACCACAGATACTGTCTAGGGTCCCTCTTGATTCACGCGCTGGCATTAGTGCTTCCCATCGTGGTAATACATCATGGCTCCCCGTGGAAATTGGGTGATAAAAGATCAATACCAGGACCTTGTAACAAATGTTCCAACAGTGAAACTGCAAGCTCCTGTTTATCTTTTCCAGAACATATTTTTCCCCCAAGCAAATTCTAATTTTCTAGACCAGCCTCAGCTATCCTTTCTGATATTTTTTTATTTGGAAAGAAAAACTAAGTGAGGTCCCAGACACCATTCCTGATTAGACACCAAGCCCTGTTAATCACTGCCCCCTGAGAAGGACAGTCACTGATCTCTCCCCTGGAAGGAGAACTCCACAGTCCCTCCCCAAATTCTACCTCTTCCCAAGTCGCATCCTTCACTTGGCAGGCTGGCAACGTGTGCTCTCCGGCAGAGCCTTCAGCCCTGAAGCCGTGACATTTGGTGGATATGCCAGCAGCAAGGACAGCCCAGGATGAAAGGAGGGAGCCCTTTCAAGCAATTTTATATGTATTCCCTGTGATCTGGCATTTCTTTCATAGGTAGCACCCTCCTGGCTTCTTGAAGCATCTTGCCGAGGAAAGGGCAAGGGCCTGCCTGGAGAAGACTCAGCCCAGGCTGCAGTCCTGGGTTCTGCCCTTGGGAGTGGTGTTATTTTTGCCTGGTTTGTTCAGCTCTCCAAGCCTCACTTTCTTCATTTGTGAAGGGAGCTCTCTCTCGCTCATGTGATTGTTATGCAAAAGCCACTTATGAAAGGGCTTTGTAAGGTATAAAATATTGACAACGTTTTTAAAATTCTTTATTTGCATCTCTGCTGTTCTTGCTGATTCTGGTTCTTTATTCCATTTTTCCAGCTAGGTGAAGACAGGATTTGGGCAGATTTGCAAAGCAGTTCGGTTTGCAGGATTGGTATTTTTTTAGTCTTTTCCATCTAATGGTCTGGCTGCAAGAAGTAGGTCTTTCGTGTTGGTCCTGCTGGGATTTTGGGGACTCCAGGCCCTTATTAGCATTCACCAGCACACAGTGTTTGGAAGCACTCCTGTGTCTCCTTGGTTTGCACAATGGTGTTCATAAGTGGGTATGGTTTATGAATGAGACTACACTGTCAACAAACAATCTTTGGGGGAAGTGCTCTGGTTTCTGTTACCTTCCTCTGTTTGCTTTGTCCACCCTTGCATTTCTGCTGCTCTTATACCCTGGGGCTCACATTTCTGGATGCCATATTTCTTTGAAGTTCACTTAGCTTATGGATGCTCGCTTAACTCCCCAAATTAAGGCCTTACTCTACAGATGTCTCCAGCTTTAGGAAAGTAGAGTGATTTCCTCTGTTTGATTTATTTTATCTTCTTTCCTTCCATTGTAAAGTAATGGAGTGTAAGCTCATCAAGTACTTTTTTTGCTCCCTGTTCTCACCCTCCTCCTCCCCACCTCCAAACTCTGTCAAAACTCCCATTGGCAGCGCCTGTTCAGGATCCCCATGAGCCTTTCCTGTTGCCTCCAGTGAGGGCCTCCTGTTTCTTGTTGATTTCATTTTTCTCTCCCTGCAGACATTAGGATTTCTTTTTTCTGTGGGGAAGTCCTGATTCACCACCAACCACTGCTCTGAAAAGATCCCCCTTTGGACAGTTCCAATGTCAATTACATCCTCTCACCCTTTCATGTTAGAGAAATCTGTGACATTCCAGTCAAACAATTCCTTAAACTTAAGTGAACCTCAGGCTGTGTTCAGGTTTACCCATACCACCCATCCTCTGCCTTTTAAGCTATAGACTCAGGACGAGGGCAGCTGAAGCAGAAATGTTAGCAGTAGTTCTAATTCTTCTGAACAGGGAAATATAAACCTCACTCTAGAAAGCCAGCTCCAGGCCCCACTGCCCACACTATTTGTCTCCTGATTCTAAATCTAGATGTCACTGATAAAATAAAAGCTTTGCTTCTTGTCTCAGAAGAAAGAAAAATCTTGGAGAATACTGTTATCACTGGAGTCACAAGTTCAAGCATATGTGTGTGTGTGTGTGTGTGTGTGTGTGTGTGTGTGTGTGTTACTGGGGATTGAACCCAGGAGCATTCTGCCTCTGAGCTACACCCCCAGCCCCATTTTAATTTTTATTTTGAAATGGGATCTTGCTGAATTGCTGAGGGCCTTGCTCAGTTGCTGAGGATCCTCCTGTCTCAGTCTCCCAACTACTGGTGTTACAGGAGTGCGTCACTGGCTTCCATCATATCTTTTAAAACTGACACCCCCGTCCTGCAACTATAACTTTAGGTTGCTGTAACAACTCCCCTGTAGAGTTCAAAATTCAGAAGCCCATTCTCATGGTCTATATTTAGTGCTATTTATATAGACTAGTGTTTTCTTTTTTCTCTTTTCTATCTCTTTTTAACAAAGGAAAAATAGTTTAAGGGAAAACAAAGTTGAGAAACTGATTTCCTTTGATTTTCACTATGGCTATGAGTTGGAGGATGGCAATAAAGAATACAAAGGGGGATAAATTTCTAGGGTTTTATAGACTTAATATGATGATGATCTTCACCTAAAATCATTGTGCAAATAGTTTGAGAATTTATTACAATTATGTAACTATGTCCTTGAAACACTGAGGGAATGGGTAGAGGTTGAACAAGAACAGAGGGGGAAGGGGAATGTGAGCAGACCTAATGCTAGATGGGGTCATTTAATCAAATTTTGCTGGAGGAATGATAATAATGACTAGAGTGATCATTTCTATCCCTGAGAGAAATTTCAGACATGAAGACCATTCCTAGTCGGCCCAGAGTGCACCTTAACTGTTTTAAATGAGCTGTTGTCTCTTGGACCAGGTACACGGCATTCCAGAGCATGAACAAATTGGCAGAGGTCACCAAAGACCTTATAATTTTAATGGATTTCTAGAGGAAACAAGAAAAATGGAGATGGGCAAAGAGCAAGTCCTGGGAATGACAGCTCAGTTTGCCTGCTGTCAGCCCCAAGAATGATCTGAAAGAGACTCTAAAAATCTTTTGAGAAGCATGATAAATCACAAGTGTAATAAGGATTTGAAATCTATGTTTTAAGAAGAAACATCCCACTCAGGTCAATAAATACTTCGTGAGTGCTGTAAAACACAGTGCTGCGTCTAATTTGGACTGGAAACAAAGATGACTAAGGTCATTTAATGGCTAGTGAGGGTGTGAGGAGGGAGAGAAAAAGCAGAACCTTCAGGGACACAAATAAGGCCATGAGTGCAGCAGGGCACAGGAGAGAACAGGACCACAGGCTGGGGAGTTCGGGAGGGTGGAAGGAGGTAGCAGACTGTCATGGAGGGAGGAAAGCTTCTTCAGTTAGATGGGATAGAAGCAGGAGCTTGAGGAGCCTATAGAATTTGACCAGCAAGATGGGAGAAGTGAATTGTGGGACAGTGTGGGAAGAGGAAATGATGTGGGCAGAGAGGACACAGTGTGGTAGGCAATCATGAGCAGAGATCTTGTGTGCAAGGACAACTTTCTTTATGTTAATTGGCTGTGTGTGGCAAGCGGCAAGATTCTCTCAAGAGATAATCTGGGATCTGAGATAGGTTAGTGGAAAGAAAGGAAGAAATGTCAAGACATTTTTCAAGGACAGACATGAGAAAACTGGTTAAGTCATGAGATATGGGAAAAGATAAAGCAAAGAGTTGTGTGCATCGTGATTCTTTCTCTAGATGGGATTCAGAAGGGCAGCTGTCATGGTGGGTGGAGAGAGGTGCTTCATCTTTGACTTTCTACTCCTAGACTTGGGGACCTCGAGCAGGACCACATATTCTCTTGTCAAGAGATGATTCTGAGTAGCATCTGGGGCCACCTGTCCAAGATGCTCCTGTATCTTGTCTCCATCCCCCTGTTGTGACTGGCCAAGGCTTGAAGTACTCATTTCCTCTTAAATGCCCTCCCCAGGACTCCAATCTCAGTTCTGTAGATTTCTACACAGGTTTCCATCTTCTCCACAAAGTAGGCCTCTTTCTTCACAGGGAAGTCTTTTCAATCCCTTTTCCAATTCTTAGTTTGGGTTTTACCCAAACTCAATATATTTACCATACCATATTAAAATACCAATATTACAGCTGAGAACTTTGGTGCATACCTGTTATCCCAGCAACTCAGAGATTGAAGTAGGAGGATTGCAAATTTGAGGTCAAATGGGTAACATAGACTCTGTCTCAAAATAAAAGAGGGTTGGGAGTATTTCTCAGTGGTAGAGCACCTCTGGGTCCAATTCCCAGTAAAACACACACACACACACACACACACACACACACACACACACACACACCCCACACCATACACACCAAGTCATTTTGTTTTTCCCATGATCTGAATGTTGCCCAACCCTAATTTTTAATCTTGTAACCACTAGATTTCAACTCTGCTATCAGCCTGCCTTTCCCTCTCCTTCCTTCCTTCCTTCCTTCCTTCCTTCCTTCCTTCCTTCCTTCCTTCCTTCTTTTCTGTCCATCCGTCCATCTGTCTGTCAGTCCTGGGGATTGAAGCCAGGGACATTCTACCCCTGAGATTCATCCCCAGCCCAATTTTTTATTCTTTATTTCAAAATAGGTCTCACTAAGTTGCAGAAGGCCTTGGTACAAGTTGCTGAGGCTGGCTGCAAATTTGTACTCCTGGTGTCTCAGCCTCCCAAGTACTAGGATTACAAGTGTGTGCCACCACGCATAGTTAGTTCTTTTTTTCTGTTTCAAATCTATAATCCTGTGATCTCTCTATCTTAACTAGTTTTGCACTGCCTGTCTCTTCTTCCACCCCTGGTTCTGGGGATGGAACCCAGGAGCATTCTACCTCGAGCTACACCCCTGGTCCTATTTTTAAGTTTTGTTTTTGACTCAGGGTCTCACTGAGTTGTGAAGAGCCTCGCTAAGTATTTGAGGCTGTCTGCAAACTGTAATCCCCTGGTCTCTGCCTCCTGAATGCTGGTATTACAAGCATGCCCCACCACACCTGGCTCTGCGGTGCTTTTTTTTTTTTTCCAGGTCTGAGGGTGGAACCCAGGGGCATTCGACCTCTGGACAACACCCCCTGCCCTAATTTTTTATTCTTTGTTTTGAAACAGGGTCTCACTAAGTATCTGAGGCTGACTGTGAACCTTGATCCTCCAGTCTCAGCCTCCCGAATGCTGGGATTACAAATGTGCACCACCATGCCCGGCTGCAGTGCCTGTTTTTTAAAAACTTTTCCCTGGGTACTTTGCTTTCTTCCTTCCTCTATATTCTCTTTAAAATCATCTTTATCAGATCAGCTGGTATTGGGGGAAAATACTATATTTCCATTTTTTTTTTGGTACGGTGGTTCCTGGAAACCCTTCTACCTCTGGGCTACACTCCCAGACCTATTTTTTATACTTTTTAATTTGGAAACAGGGTCTCCTAAACCAGTGTGGCTGGCTTCGAACCGGTGCAATCCTCCTGTCTCTGCCTCCCAAGTGCGCTGACTATAAGCGTGTGCCACCACGCCCGGCCCTATTTTCCTTTTTAAATTTCTGAACTTGAGGGCATTCATTAAACAACATACATTAAATACCTCAACAGGCCAGGTGCCATGCTCAGTACCAAGCCAAAAAGGAGACACCCCTGGCCTCCTAGAATTTAGTCTTTTAGGAGGCACAACCAAATAAATATAAGATGACAGCTATGATAAACGTCTTGAGGAAAAGGAACAGGAACTGTAACAAGTGATGGAGGGTGGAAGATTTTCCAGAATTAGAAGAGAAAAGAACAAAATGGGTGGCTCTGAAGGGCTGAAGTACTTTCCCTGGGAGAAAAAGCAGATGCTATGCAGCCCTCTGTCAGGAAAGTGATGGAAAGAATCCCCATAAGGATGGGAAGCTGGAAAAAATAACCTCCAGGCCCTTACCACCTCAGAGATATAATTCTTTAAGGAGGACCAAGCAGGAATGGAAAGAACAGTGTGATTTATGAAAACGCCATTGCCCTCCAGCCAGCAGCTCGTCAGGTCCTTCCCACCTCCATCTCACCAGCCAGCTGACATAAACTTTTACCGCTCTCTCTATTCTGGAGCTTACCAAGGCGTCCGTGCTGGGCTATAAACTCCAGGAGAGAGCCTCGAGGAACAAGGAGCCTTGCGGACATCATATATAGAGAAATTCCTATTTATGTTAATCATTTATTTGAGATGAAGAATAAAATATATTAAAGGGACTTAAGGGGATTATTCTTCCTATATTGATAACCCACTAATATTTAATGAACTGGAGTAACAATCAAGACAACTTGACATTATCTAGAAAGCCCAGAAACTGGGTTGACTTTTTGCATAACAAACTCACAAGGTGCTCCCCTGATGCCTGGGATTTTTTTTTTTTTTTTGGTGGAACTGGGGTTCCTGGAAGCCCTTTTACCTCCGGACCTATTTTTATATTTTTATTTGGAAACAGGGTCTCTTAAGCCAGCGTGGCTGGCTTCGAACCAGCGTGATCCTCCTGTCTCCATCTCCCAAGTGTGGGGATTACAAGCGTGCACCACCATGCCCGATGTTGCTTCTGGGAATTCTGCTCAACCTTTTCTCCGGTGTGAGGAAGAGTCAATCTCCAAGTACAGGACCCTTCTGCCTCGGGGAGCCTGACACACACACAGCCAAGAGCTCTTGCACCGGTCAGCCTCAGCATGCTCCCCACTCAGAACAAGATGAACACCTCCAGGGCTGATGAGGCCCCCGGATGCCCAGGATCCAGGAGCTGCCTTCGCTGTTGCCTGGCTCTTCCCCAGTACACACAGCTGACCTCCTACATGGTGGAAACAGTCTACACCCAGGGTAATGAACTTTCTAAGTGGGAGAGTCAGGGCTTCTCCAGGTGGTGGAAAATGTTTCTAGCCTCTGCAAAATGTGAAGATTCTATTGGATCAGTGCATGGTGACTTTTTGCTTTATTGTGCTTTCTCTACCTAATACAAGTTCTTCCTTATAGATCTTGAGATAAACTAGTGTCACTAAATATACGGCCTTGGCACCTACAATAAGAAAGAATGGCTCATCGGTAATTATAGTGAACTAAAAACGACGGCTTGCCTCCAAATGTAACTGGTTAGTTCAAATAATTACATTTAGCAGATTAATTCATTTAAATTCTTAAGAGAAAAATTTAAAGCCAGTTCATCTACGAGGTCTTCCAAAGACATCATGTTGCTTAGAAACTGGCGAAGGAATTACAGTTTCTATTGCTTGGGGCAAATCAGTTTGGAAGCGAGGCTGGAAACAACCCACCTACCCTCTAGAGTTATAATTCATACTCTCTGTAATGCTTTCAGTGCAGCCTCCCCTGTGATGGGCAGGGACCTGGGGAAGGCATCTGCTGCAGAGGCAAGGTAAGCTGTACCTTCAGCTGTAGGCTGGCCCTTGCCCTCCAGGATCGGCCCCTAGCCAGAGAGGAGCGGCACTGTGGGTTGGAACAAGGCTGAGAGCGGTGGGGTTTAAGAACTTACATGAGTGCCAGAACAGACGCCCAAACTGATTCCTGAAGAGGAGCGTGGACAAGCTATGGAGCATCCCAGCAGCCCACCTAAGCCTTCCTTGCAGGCAGGAGACCAATTTTCACAATAAGATGTCAACTGTACCACCTGCACTCCTGATTTTTGAGGCATAAGGCTTTGCCCTGGACCAGCAACAGAGAATACAAACACACCAGGCTCTTGTCAGAGAATACAATCTCAAACTGTCTGCTATTCAACTCCTATCAAAAGCCCAGCTGAGAAAAGCAATATTTACAAAAGATTATTTGAAGGACAAGCAGTTCATCCATTCTTCAGAGCACTCAACATTCTATCCGTGGATCAAACCTGACCACCTCGTGGCTACACACTAGGGCCATATTACTTTAGCCCCACAAAGAACTGCCGCCGCCGGATTGTATTTTAAAGCCATGCTGCTTGCTCTTATCGAAAAGTTGCTACAAGAAGCAGACGTAGAAAATCTGTTATTACATTTGAGGAAACCTGTTGTTGCAATACTGTTCACCAAATAAAACCCTACATGAGACAGTGGTCCTGGAATTAGCTTTAGAAGAAGCTTTGCATCCTGAAGCAATTATGGTCTCCTTAATTAGATATGTAGTGAATTTGACCTTGGCTGCCAGGAGTCTCAAGTGTCAAATGTGAAGCCTGGATGTGGTAATTATATCAATCCTTAAAATATTCATATCTGTGTCCTTTTCTTTTTCTTTTTGGTTACCAGAGATTAAACCTTTAGAGGTAATCTACTTATGAGCTATACCCCCAGCACTACTTTGCTTTTTATTTTGAAACTGGGTCTTGCTCATTTGCTGAGGGACTTCACTGAATTGCTGAGGCTGGCCCAGAGTCTGTGATCCTCCTTTCTCAGCCTCTCTAGTACTGGGGTTTCAAGTGTGCACCATCACGGCTGGCACCTTCTTAGTTACTTTTTCTCTATGTTCACTGTGACTAAATTGATATATTCATTCTATAAACTGTATAAAACGTTTATGGAACCAGATAATGGTGAAGATAAGTACAGAATGCACGGAATGTCTTTTGAGACAGGGTCTTGCCATGTCACCAGGCTGGCCTTAAATTCTCCATCCTTCCACCCCCCACTCCCCAAGTAGCAGGGGTCACAGGCGTGCATCACCATATGCAGATAAAAATCCCACCTATTGAACTGTCTTTAAACATTCTCTTCTTAGTACTGGTTGTAGCCATAGCAGTCATCACACTAAAGCTACCACTAATTTGTATTTCCTATGTACCTAAGCATGTAATAAGAATGTCTGACATGTTGTTTTACTTTACCTCTCAATAACCCTGTAAGTTAGGGTCAGTTCATAGAGGAGAAAGCTGAAGGTCTGAGAGATAAAAGCAGAAGGACAACCAGGTCCAGGTTACAGCAGTATAGCCCCACTCTACCAGAACCTTTAAAGGGAGAATGATAAGCCCAAAATGAACGCCATAGGTCAAATGCTGGAACTTTTATTCCCCCCTCTGCACCACAGTAAAACAATGCTTCAAAATCTGCCTATAAGCTGGGTGTGGTGGCGGATACTTGTAATCCCTGTGCTTGGGAGGCTGAGATAGGAGGATTGCGCAGGTTCGAAGCCAGCCTCAGCTGGTTTAAGAGACCCTGTTTCCGAATAAAATATAAAATATGTTGCCAGACGTGGTGGCGCACTCTTGTAATCCCCGCGCTTGGGAGGCGGAGACAGGAGGGTCGCGCAGGTTCAAAGCAGCCGTGCTGGCTTAAGAGACCCTGTTTCCAAATAAAAAAAATAAAATAGGTCTGGGAGTGTAGCCTGGAGGTAGAAGGCCCCTGGGTTCCATCCCCAGTACCACACACACACACACACACACACACACACACACACACACACACACACAAATCTGCCTATAGGTGCCAACAACCGTGCTTTTCAAGTTCTAATCAAAGTCCTTTGGGAAAGCGATCTAGTAAAATTCACTCATAAAACGATCTACTAAAGATGAAAGTGTATTTTTAGGTTAAAATAAATAAAGAGTTTAGAAAAATATATATACATATATATATTTTTTGTGGTACTGGGGTTCCTGGAAACCATTCTACCTCTGGGCTACACTCCTAGACCTATTTTATACTTTTTTATTTTGGAAACAGGGTCTCTTAAGCCAGCGCGGCTGGCTTTGAACCTGCGCGATCCTCCTGTCTCCACCTCCCAAGAACGGGGATTACAAGCGTGCGCCACCACGCCCGGCAGAAAATATATTTTGACTGAAGGTAAGAACCTGAACAGAGAACCAACACCAAAACTCTGAGGTGTAAGGGTTTTGGGGAAATCTCCCAGAGACCTGCAGGCAGCCAGAGCTGCACATGCCCTGGCCACTTCTGAGAACCGAACTGTCAGGGATGCCCACTCTCTCCCACCCCACTACCCTCTGTGAAGAGACCTCTGCGAGGCCCGTGTGGGGTCAGATCACATGGAAAGCTACGACATCTACCTTTACTGTTCCTTCCTCTTAGTGCTCTACACACTACATCTGAAAAGTCTTTTGTCACGGCGTCTCCCTTGGGAGTAAGTGCTCAGGAGAACTGAGGGTGAAGTGTGCAGGAGCCTGCATTTCAGGAGTGGAGAACACACACAACTGGCAGCTTTGGTCTCCATTCAAGGTATTATAGAGGGGTGAAGTCAGGGACCTACATACACACATACCCATTCAGTAACCAAACGCCCAGCACCTGCTAGGTGTGAAAAGAGAGAAGAAAAAGCAGACAGCACAAATTATGTCCTTGAAGAACTTCCTAACAGATAGGAAAGGGGGGAAATCATAAAAGAAAATACTGAGACGCAATGCAAATCACTGCTCTCTCCTGTAGAAGGGGCACAAGAGCGATCCACAAAGAAGGGCTCCCTGCTAAAGGGAACTGCCAAAGCCCCTCTTTGTTTAAAGGCTCAGCCTGGTCTATGAACTGCTTCTCACTTTCACAGCCATTCAGCATTTTGAAAATACTTATCCGGCCCCTAAATTCATACCCAGGACTGCTCAATGTGCCAGGACAAGGGCAGTGAGCAGAGGGGCAAATGTCAAAATCATCCCAGAAAGTACGGCAATACATAAAAGTAATTTTATTAGCCCAAAGAGAACTCTTTTAATAGAGTAATACCTCCTAAAAAGAGTAAGGTAGAAAGTCTTCATTTTAGACAAGGTATCTGAAGCTGAGAACTGAATGAGAAGCAGAAACTAGTTCTAAGAAGAGCTGAGAAGAGCATTTCAGCAAAAGAAACAAGAGCCAGGTCCAGGAGCAGGCACGTGTTTAGCATAGTCGAGGAGCAAACTGGACACCAGTGAAGTTATTCCAAATAAAATCAGGAGTTAAACATAAGACTTTAGGTTTGGGTTATACAGGCGCGTGCGCGCGCGCGCGCGTGTGTGTGTGTGTGTGTGTGTGTGTGAGAGAGAGAGAGAGAGAGAGAGAGAGAGAACAAGACTTGATAGTATTTTATTATTATTATTATTATTATTATTATTATTATTATTATTAGTGGTACTGGGGTTCCTGGAAGCCCTTCTACCCCCGGGCTACACTCCCAGACCTATTTTATATTTTTGAGACAGGGTCTCTTACGCCAGCGCAGCTGGCTTCGAACCTGTGCGATCCTCCTGTCGCCGCCTCCCAAGCGCGGGGATTACAAGTGTGCGCCGGCAATAGTATTTATTTTTAAAACCATTACTTTTGCTGGGTGTTGTAGCACACACTTGTAATCCCAGTACTTGGAGTCTGAGTCAGGAGGATCACAGATTTGTAGCCAGCCTCAGCAAATTAGTGAAGCTCTCCTTAACTAAGCAAGACTCTCTTTCAAAATAAAAAAAAATAAACAGGTTTGTGGGTGTAGCTCAAAGGTAGAATGCCCCTGGTTTCAATCCCCAGTATCACAAAATAAATAAAGAATAAAAAACTTACTTTGGATTAGGCAAAGATTGTTTAGATAGGACAATAAAAGCTTGAACTATAAGAGAAAAATACATGATAAATTGGAGCTTAATGAAAACTGTGCTTTAAAAAGCATTATGCAGGCCAGGTGTGGTGGCGCACTTGGGAGGCAGAGACAGGAGGATCGCGCAGGTTCGAAGCCAGCCGCGCTTGCTTGAGAGACCCTGTTTCCAAATAAAAATATAAAAATAGGTCTGGGAGTGTAGCCCAGAGGTAGAAGGGTTTCCAGGAACCCCAGTACCACCAAAAAAAAAAAAAAAAGCATTATAAAGCATTATAAAGCATTATAAAGAAAGTGAAAAAAAGTCACAAATAAGAGAAAATATTTTCAACTCACAACTCTAACAAAGGATTTGTATCTGTAATAAAGAATTAACTGAAGTGTAACTTAGAATGAGCCAACTTTATGATATGTAAGTTATATCTCAAATTTTTAAGTTTTTTTAAAGTGCACTCAGCCAGCAGCCTTTTTGGCAATTCAGATTCCTAGACCACTTTCCCTTTGACCTTCCTTCTACTTATGTAATATCTGCAAGAGACTGTTCCAGGATGCCCCCTGGATAACAAAACCCACAGATGCTCAAGTCCCTCATATAAAAAGGTACAGTATTTGCATATAACCTAGACACAGCCTCCCATATAGTTTAAATCATTTCCAGATTATCTATAATACCTAATTCAATATAAGTGCTACAAAGCAGTTGCTGTACTGTCTTGTGTATAAATAATAACAACAGCTTCAACTGGATATTTTTTTAAGCTAAGAAAAACATATAGAATGAATATAAAAGAAAGAGCAAGCCAGGCATGGAAGTGCATGCCTATAATCCTAGTGCTTGGGAGATAGGAGGGAGGTTGAGATAGGAGGGCTTCAGGTTTGAGGCCAGCTTCACAATGTAATCAGACTTTCAGTAACCTGGTAAGACTCTGTTTCAAAACAAAAAATTAAAAAAATGTGGCTGGTGGCGTAGCTTAGAGGGGATTCAATTCTCTGTATCATACACACACAAAAAAAAAAAAAAAAAAAAAAAGAAAGAAGGAGAGAAAGAAAGAAGGCGAGCAAGCAAGCAAGCAAACCGGGTCAATAAAAGGCTTTCAGTGTATGGTTTTATTTTCTAATGGGAAAAGGTCCCTTAGCAGTAGCTGTATATGGGGAGAAGGGTGTACTTCACCTTCTCCCTATGGTCCTTTCTTTCATACATCTAATTCTGACCACATAATTATGAAAAATCAACAATAAAACCCTCCAATCTTTACTGAATTTTATATTACTTCTCCCCGTGTCCTACTTTCCCCCCCAAATTTATATTTCAATCCTGAATTCCTATTAAAACACACATTGTAAAAAAATAACTTGAACAGTACATTTGGAGACTTAGCTTTAACATAAAAGAGGACATTAAACTAAATATACTTCAGGCTTTTCTAGCCTGTTTCTGAAGGTTCATTGTAATTACATGTCCATTAAGATGTTGACATGAATAAGGAAATAAATAGGGATATTGATGATTCAAGTGTTTTTATCAGCATTTCACAGAGGAAGAAAATATCCACCCAAATGGGTATATTTTCACTTACTGAATAGGACATTTAACTTCCATTCATTTCCTGCCAGCCTTTTCTTCCATTTATATATTTTTCCTGGGTTGATCTATGGCTTTTAGAGCTGAAACAGTGGGCTGCTTCTATCATTAACTTAATGGGAAAGATCAAGATCTCTTGACCAGAGATGCAAGATATTCCAATTGGCTATCCTACAGACTCTCTACTCAGTCCTATTAACCCCATTTAAATACTTTCCGAGGTAGAAGAGACACCAAGAGTCTAACGGTGTCTGGGATTTGCCAGCTAAGATTCAGACATAAGTCTACTTCTCTGAAGCCACTAAACCCACATTTTTTTTTTTTTTGCTAAACCTACATAACAATGTTCAAAACTTTTTTCTTTTTCTTTTTTTTTTGTGTGTGTGTAAATGGGGATTGAACCCAAGGGTGTTTGACTGCCGAGCTACACCCCCAATTCTATATTTTATTTTGAAACAGAGTCTAGCCTCGAGCCTTTGATCTTCCTTTGTCAGCCTCCCAAGTACTAGGATTACAGGCATGCATCACCAAGCCTGGTCCAAAACTCAATTTAACGTGACTCTGGTTTCCATCCTAGGTCAGATGGTGTCTTGGGAAGTTCTCTGTGGCGCTTACCTAGTATTGGATGCTTACAGAGCTCAGTAATAAAGATGAAAGAATCCTGGTCAAAGATTAAGAGAATCTGGATTTTCTTTTGAGTTCTATTATCTACTTGGGATGAGCAAACAAATCCCTTATTTAGGAAGGCTGTGTGATACAGTACATAAGTCCAGGCAGGGATCTGGGAATGAGAATCTAGTTCATTCTTAAAACTACATCTACCAGTGTGGTCTGGACCTCAGTTTTCTCTCCAACTGACAGAACTGTACTTCATGATCTCTAATATTTCTTAGAGTTTTATAATCCTCTCCTCAGATATAAACACCTGCTGTTTTTCCATTTTAATTATGAAAATAGTATATGATCAAATAACATAAAAATATTACATTGAGCCATATGAAATTGGCAATTTTACAAGGCTCAATGTAGCCTACAATATTATAAGTACACATCTTCCCTTGCTGCCCGATCATTACTCTGGCTTGTATTAATAACTTATATTTGTACAGTGCTTTAAAAGTCTAAAAGTGCTTTCATGTACATTATTCATAAGCAACAAACATTTCTTGAGGGCCTATGTGTTTGGAAATCACAATAAAAATTCCCATTTAACCCTCATAGTAACCTGGAAAGGTGGGTCACTCTGATCTGTGGCCACATGAAGACTCAGGAGAATGGAGTGAAGTAACCTGAAGTAACCAAGGTCACAAAGCAAGTGAGTGACCACTGGGATCTACTTTTGGCTCAGACTCGAATCCTCTTCCCAGAGACCCTCCTCCTACTGGACTGAACAATCTAGTGTCTTCCTCTTCTCCCAAGCACCTTTGAAGCCTTAACATTCTCCTAGTTTTGAAGGGGAAAAAAGGATTCTTTGCTGCACTGGTTACCCCCTCTCTGCTTGCATCACAGTTCCTGGAACTGAAAATGGCAGATTCATTCCTAAATCCTGGTGGGGCAGCAAGGTGCGTATGTGTGTGTGCATGGGGGGAGGTTCCTTCTGTCTGCAGAGACTCTTTCTGAGGGGGAAAAAAACACATCTTTATAGGTGAAAAACTCTGTTGCTTGGCTTGAAGCTAACCCCTACGACATACATTACTGTCTCTCTGTTCAATCAGTGTTCTGCTACAAGAATCAGTTACATTCAATCATCTGAAAGAGCTATTAAAATGCTGATAAAAAATTCATAAAGTAACACACAGTAATGAATCAGGAGAATTCAGTAAAGTGAGACCTACCCTTAGAGCAGGGCAAAAATGAAGGTGAACGATCGTTTGGGCCCAGCGGCCATGAAATACCCTTTTGGAAGATGAATAATTCTGTTTAGGGCTGATAAGTTGAACTAATTTATAATGCTGTTTTAGGTCCACTGCTGAAATATTTCAAATCCCTCAACTTTAAAATGCATTGCCTGTCAGAAACTGGTCTCTTAACAGTTTCCTCTTAACATTTTTCAAAATGTAACCCAGACCAATTTGCATGATTTAATGCTTATTGTATTATACTGTGCATGATTTAAAATGGGAAATAAAATTTAAAAAAAAGAGAGGGAGAGAGGGAGGGACAGGGAGAGGCAGACAAGGTGGCATGAAGGGAATAGTGAGGGCCAAGGGGAGAATTAAGATCTATCAACGATTGACAGAATGTCCCACTGGGTCTGGTTCAAGGGAAATGTAACCGGACATCAGGGATCCAACAAGTCTCTAACCCAATAAGTAGACTTGGGTGGCAAAGGGATGAGAGGAACCACTCTTGCCACGGCGACATATAAAAGCGACTCTGAATCAATAGAAAATGTCAGACTAAAGGGCTCTGCTGAATTTCCACCACCATTCCCCATCCCATTCCTAAATGATTCCCAGAAATCCTTGGACATCTTCCTAGAGTTCACTGTCCTGGTCTGGGTACAGTTCCTCATTATTTCTCTTGGATTCATGCAAAAGCATCTTAGCTGGCATCAGTGTCTCCAGTCTCTCCTCTCAGCAATTCATCCTCCATTTCGATGCTATCTTTTTCTTTCCACAGCAAATCTGACCATGTTAATAACCCTCAATGGCTCCCCACTGCCTGAAAAATAAACTCTGAACTCCTGAACATCACCTACAAGACTCTCCACACCATAGCCTCCCAACTATATCTCTGCTATTTCACAAAGGGAACAAGAAAAACAATGGACGGCTTTGAAGCACATAAATGGAAAAAAAAAAAGGTATTCAGATTATATAAAGAGCTCTATAGGTAAATAGAAAAATATAAGCAACTCAAATAAAAAATAAAGCACATCAATATACTGAATAACCTATAAATGGGCAAAACGATGCTCAGTTTAATTGAGAAAATCTAAATGACAGTAATAGTGGGATGCTCTTTTATATTCATCAGATAGGTAAATATTAAACTCTATTTACTTTTTTGTCATGCTGGAGACTGAACCTAGGGGCATTCTACCTCTGAGCTATACCCCCAGTCCCATTCTATTTTTTATTTGGAAACAGGGTCTTGAGAGCCTTGAAAAGTTCGTGAGGCTGTTCTTGAACCTGAGATTCTCTTGTCTCAGCCTCCCAAGTACTGGAATTATAGGAACGGGCTCCCACGCCTGGCTTAAGATGCCTCTTGTTGGTGCTGGACAAGATGCGGCAAAAGGGAACACTCATAGGCTTCCAGGCCACATATGCAAATTAAAGAGCAGCCCATAAGCAGTCAGAGCAAAGGCATCCACCACGGCTTACAACCCAGCAAACCTCATCTCTGGTATAAAGAAACCTTGGTTCACTGTGGAATTTTTCCTAATGCTAAAAATGGAAAACAATCTAAATGTCCATCAATAGGAGGATCAATAAAGTATGGTTTATCCATATAATGAAATAATATACAGCAATTAAAATATACTGGAGCTATATTGAATATGGATAAAAGTCCAAAACATAGGGTAGGACGCTATTTATATAAATCTGAAAAATTTTAAAACAAATCTATACAGTGCTTGATCAATAAAAGCTTGTGGTGATTCAAAGGAAAAGTAGAAAACTGCTACACAAAGAGTGTTTCCTTTTTTTTCCTGTTTTCTTTTTTGGTGGCACTGGGGATTGAGTCAAGGGGCATTCTTCCTCTGAGCTACACCCCAGCCCTATTTCATTATTTACTTGTTTTGCAGTACTGGGGATTGAATCCAGGGCCATTCTTCCTCTGAGCTACATTTCCAGCCCTATTTTATTTTATTAATTTGAAGCAGGGTCTAAACTGCGGAGAGCCTAAGTTGCTAAGGCTGGCCTCGAACCAATGATTCTCATGTCTCAGTCTCCCAAGCTCTAGGTTTACAGGCATGTGCCGCCATGCCTGGCTAGTACTTTCTTTTAATAAGGGGCTTAGGTAAGGACTAAAACAATTCCTTATGAGCAAAAGGTGGATTACAGCAATGATTTAAAAGTGGAGTAAGCTTTCCAGGTATGGTTTGCTTTGGGTGTTAGCAGTACTGTGTAAGAGGCAGGGGGATAAACAGCATGCTTTCCCTGCTGGCCAGACTCAAATCCGCCCCCTTATTATCTCCTCGCTCTCCTAATGGAATGCTCTTTGGTTGTACACAGGCTTTTGCTGTCTTCAATTATGGAAACAATCCTGCTCCTTGTAGAGGCTGTGGCTTCAGGTGCTGAGCTCTCCATTTATTCATTTAGGAGGCTGCGGATCTGATCAGAAATAGCCACTTTGGTTGATAAACTACTGCTACCCAGAGATTTCATAAATCTTGATTAATTGTTTCAGTGCTTTGTTGTGAAGGGTTCCTTCCATGTTGTGTTACTTAAAAATTTTTGTACAACCCGAATTGTCAAAAGGAGGCAAACACCCCACATAACATGTGATAATAAGGCTGTTACTGTGAAGGGCTCACTAATCCTGTATTTATTCACCTGTTCCCCATTACACAGATCTGTTAAACTAGCACTTTGTCCATCAACACTTGAGTGCTTAAAGCTGAGTAGGCCTCTTTTGTAATTGCTGGCACCAGCAAAAGCCAAATTGCGAGCTCTGAGAATGTGGCTGGAACTGTTGGATTTGCCTGATAGATCCCCGCCATGCTCGCGTGTCCAGGACCTAGCTGCCCCTCTCGCTTTACTCACTATCGCGTATATATCAAAAGCTGTGCAAGGGGTTTTACAAAGTAAGTTTGGGGAGGCAAGAAGAGGAAAAAGTCAAAGGCAATTATTTTCTCTGGTGACATTTCTGTTGGGTTGCACCTCCACCAAAGATTTATAGCTTCACAGAGCTGCAAAACTAACCATATGGTCAATTAAAAAGAATTCCAATTTCCGTGCTCCTGGGCCCAGAACCCGAGAGAAAAGTTTCCCATTTAACAAGGATCTCAGAGTTCTGGTGGAAGAGGTGTTTAAAGTACACCCCAAATCATGTAAGCTGACACCATGAAAAGAAATGGACGCTCTCCTCCTGGGGGGTGAGAAGGCAAGAAGGTTGCACGGCCCACCCCAGCCCCTGGCCTGCAAAGGGCCACCTGAGGCCTCACCTGCTTCCTTGCCCCCGACCCCGGATAATTTTTATGGAGTCGTAAGTGAGTTGAAGAACTTTAAAAGAATTTCACACTTCCCTCCAAGTGGTCTGGCTTCACCTCTGAATCAAGTAGCTCAAAACAACATTTGAAATCTTAGATTCGGCAGGCTTAGCAATGTCCAAAAAAAAAGCCCCGCCAACGCCTGGGTGTCGCCAATATCAAATGGGTTCATGGGTCATCTGGGTGGCCAGCTGCCAGTGAGCGTGTTGAACATGTGGCCCGCTTGGCTTTGCCAAGTCAGCTCTGCCTTGATGGTTAATACCCGCCTGCCCAGCTGAGATAAACATGAAGACCCACAGCATGGCAGACAGGAAAGGTCAGACCGATGCGTGCTGTCTGCCATGTCCCTGCCAATCAACCCAAGGGTTCCCTTTCTTCACTCTGGGTTACATACAGTTTAGTAGCTTATCCTAATAGTCACTTAATAAACCAACCCATGAAGTTGGACGGGGCTCAGGAAGGCCGTCCTACAACTTATGAATCAAATTGGGATACTTGTGAGAGTGGAAGGGGCTCTTAATAATCATGTGGGGACAGAGAACCTATATAAGTTGAGACTGTCCTGGGGAAACTGGGATGTGTGATTACACAGATTTAGAAGATTATTTTCTTTAATGGCCTCTCCAAATTTCAGGGAAAATATTTTTAATAGCTTTTCCAAATTTGAGGGAAATATAGAAAGGCAGGGCCGAAGTATCCAAACAAGAACTCCTCTTATTGGATGATACAGTCCAATTTTCACCATTGGAAATTGTCGGTGGTATGGTTGATTTCATGTGGAAATCTGACTCTTTGCTTTTTCTATTCTTTCTTTGTTCTAATATAGCAGTTCTCTAATGTTTTGGCCTCAAGACCTCTGCACATCCTTAAAATTGCAGCGAGGGAGGGGAGAGGGAAGTGCTGGAGATTGAATCCAGGGCATTCTGTATGCTAAGTATATGTTCTACCACTGATCTCCAGATCTTGTAAAAAAATTTTTAAGACTTCCAAGAAGCTTTTGTTTATGTGTGTTATATCTACTGATAGTTACCTTTATTAAAAATTAAAACAGAAAATTATAACTTTTTTTGGTGGTATTGGGGAAGGAACCCAGGGGCCTTCTACCTCCGGGCTACATTCCCAGACCTATTTTATATTTTTATTTGGAAACAGGGTCTCTTAAGCCAGCACGGCTGGCTTTGAACCTGCGCGATCCTCCTGTCTCAGCCTCCCAAGCACGGGATTACAAGTGTGCGCCATCACGCCTGGCAAATTATAACATATTTATTAATTCACATAAAATAACAATAAACTAGCCAGGCACACTGGTGCATACCTATAATTCCAGAACTTTGGGAGGCTGAGACAAGAGGATCACAAGTCTGAGACCAAAATATAGTAAATTGAAGATTCTATTTCAAAATAAAAAATAGGCTAGAACTGGGAGTATACTCAAAGATAGAAAACTTCTGGATTCAATCCCCGGTACAGTACATGCTAACAGACAAAACATTTTTACAAAATATCCTATGTTTAAAAAAAAATTTAAGAAGAATGACATTGTCTGACATTTTTTGCAAATTGCTCTTTTTGGCAGTGCTGAGATTCAAATCCAGGGCCTTGTGTATGCAAGGGCTCTACCACTGAGCTACATGCCCATCCCTGAACATTTCTTTTCTTTTCTTTTTTTTTTTTTTTTTGCGGGTCTGGGGATGGAACCCAGGGGCATTTGACCTCTGAGCTACACCCCCTGCCCAATCAGTTTTTTATTCTTTGTTTTGAAACCGGGTCTCACTGAGTTGCAGAGGCCTCACTAAGTAGCTGAGGCTGTCCGCGAACCGCAATCCTCCCGTCTCAGCCTCCTGAATGCTGGGATTACACGCGTGCGCCACCACGCCTGGCCATTTCTTTAATGTCTGGTTTTGTAGACAACACCTGGATTCTCATACCTGCTTTTTACATTCAATCGGTTTCAATCACATGTCATATTCTTTGGAAAATCCCAATATACATTCACGAGAGAATGAATTTCTTTCATGTGAAAATTCTCTCATAAGTGAAAAAGGCAAGCGATGTTAGGAAAATAGCTTGGGCCTTGTGGAACTGCGGGAGCCCTCCTCTTGGGTACACGGATAACACTCTGACAACCATTGTGGTACTGAAACCTAGTCATGAAAATGCTTCCTTATAGCTTCCAAGGACATTTGATTAGTACACCTTTCTTTCCTGGAGAAAGGCGGAACTAGTTTTCTTCAGTTGCTAAGTTTAATGGCCATAAAACTCTACTGGAATGAGGAAGATCAAGTTTGAGGAAAGTTAGTAGTTGGGATATTGGGAGAAAGTTCAGTGAGACTAGAGAAGAATTCACCCAGAATGAAGAGGCAGGGAGTGAGAGCTATGGATTTCACAGGATGAGACTCAAATGTTATTCTGGAATAGCTCACAGAAGGAAGCAGGCAGGAAAAGCTGTCTTACCAGGCTCCTGGAGTTATCAGGTGAATAGGAATAAGTGAGGTGGGGGCATAACACCTACAGGACTTCCATCCTTCCAAATCCTTTAGCAAAAGGCAAGACGCAGAACACAGATACAGATCTGGGAACAAGGGATGCACTAGGAATGAGTTAAGTGCGGGCTCCCCTTTGAGGTACAGCTTCAAGTAGAAAATAAAGTTATTTAAGAAAACAAAGCAAAGTGACATTTCTTCCATATGAGAGTCCCATTCACGTTTTTTGCATCTGCTTTGTCTATTCTGGGAAGCCACCCAAAAGCAAGACCTTTGTCTATGCTATGCACGTAGCACCTACACCATTTGGGATCTTCCAGGACAGCTAAATGGCTCAGCCAGCCTGATTCATCTGTATTCAGAGATCTTCCAAGGGTCCAACTCTCAGCACCTGAGTTCATGCGGCCATGAGCCTGCGGCTGTGTTCACAATGCAGGTCAGACAGGCAGCGCATTTTCTCCCCAACCTTGGTTTCCTCATCTGTAAATTGGCAAATTCTCCTATCTTCTATAGTTGGAAGAATGAACCAAATTAACTCAGGAAAAAAAAAAAGCACTTTAGATGGTGTTTGGTATAACACAGTCACTAAACTCTTTTTCCTTTACTTCTAACTCTATATTTCTTTTATTTCCACCTTTCATGAACTGCTTCCCCCAATCTTCCTCCTTAGCTCAGAATCCTTCTAATTTCTCATAGTCCCTGAGCTTTGTCCATGTACCAAGTTGTAATTCAATATGAATTTATGGGGCTCTTAAGTCCACCTGTCTCTGCTCAGCAGAAGCTCAATGGAGGCAGGCAGGATGTTTTTCTTCTCACATCAAGCACAGTGCTTAGAGCACATCATAGGAACTCAATACTCAGATGAATGAAGTAATGCATGCTTATTACTGTGAGGGAAGGAACATGTGATGTGCACCTATTATTACTGTGGAAAAACTCCCATCTATGGTTTGAAAATACAGACATAGGATTAAATATCAAGAGAATACACCTCCATCAGGAGGCAAAGACTAGTCAACCTGGTATAGATAGAAAATTCTCCCCCACCTCCTCTGTGGTACTGGGAACTGAACCCCGAGCCTTAAGCTCCACCAGACCTTTAATTGTTTTGAAGCAGGATCTCTCACTAGGGTACCACTTGCTGGCCTCAAACTTGCAATCCTCCAGTCTCAGTCTCCCAAGAACTGAGACTACAGGTGTGCACCACTGTGCCCAGCTGATAGGGAATTCTCAGAGAAGGAAAAGTTTTGAAAAGGCTTCAGTTCTGAACACGACTCCAAGTAGGATCTTTTTTGCTTAAGAGGGTCTTAAAATGCAAACATTCACATTATCCTAATTAATTAATACCTAGCCCTTTCTCCACAGCACTGATAAGCATGCTACTAAGTGATTAAAAAATTTCTACCTGACAGCTGGGCGTGGTGGTGCATGCTTGTAATCCCAGCATTTGGGAGGCGGAGACCTGAGGATCAAGATTCACGAACGCATCAAGCTATAGTGAGGCCCTGTTTCAAAAAAAAAAAAAAAAGACTAAAAAATTTCTACCTGATGACTGACTACACAGTTAAGTGCTTGAGACCACAGTTAATAAGACTGCACAGGCCAAACTGCACATATGGCTGCAACATTGTGTGTGTGTGGAGGGAGGAATATGCTCTGTTTTTAAGGAAATCACTTCTCTGAAAGAGACACATGCTCTCAGTCTCCCCCTGTTTCATTTTTGGGGTTGAAGATTCAAGACTGACTTTTAGAAAGAAGATGCTGAGGAGGTTGGGGAAGGGATGTTGAATAGGGAAAACGGATTTGAGATAATGGAGTGATTCCAAGATGTTAAAGTAATTACCTGGCTGCTACTAACCTACACAACTAAAGATGCCTGCTCACATCAAACATGGGGCACTAGGAACAAAGCACATGTATTAATTTTCCATTTTTGAAAAAAAATCTATGCAATTCCCTGGCTACTATTCTACACCCTCCTTCCCCCTCCCTCTTCCTCCCTCCTTTCTTTCCTTCCCTCCATACCCCTCTCTCTGACAGCACTATTAATGATCGTTAATGCCCCACAGGCTCTAATGGGTCCCGCTGGGAGTCCAGAAATACTGCAATTTGTATTGAGGATTTAGACATAACCCAAAAGAAAAAAAAATCTCTCTGCTCCCCGGAGCCAGAGCTTGATCAGTTAGCTACCCCCATGGAATTGCACAACAGAATAATAAATGACAGCTCCTCGATGAATCAAGCCTTCTGCTGTAAGTGCTGGAGAGAGTGTGATTGTCACTAACAATCTACTGCTTGTTAACACCACTGGGGTAAGAACAGTAGTCAACACCTAAAAACTTAAAAGTCTTTGGAATACCTGTGGTATTTGTGTACACACATGTGCCTATGAGGTAGGTGTGTACATACACATATGCGTATGCTTTTCAGACCCCCCCCCCTTAGGTATTTTGGCTGGTTTTTATGTTTTAGCTACTTTTTTCTTTGTGGTACTGGGGTTCCTGGAAGCCCTTTTACCTCCGGGCTACACTCCCAGACCTATTTTTATATTTTTTTATTTGGAAACAGGGTCTCTTAAGCCAGTGAGGCTGGCTCCGAACTAGCGCAATCCTCCTGTCTCCGCCTCCCAAGCGCGGGGATTACAAGCGTGCGCCACCACGCCCGGCTTTTAGTTACTTAAAAAAAAAATGTCCATAAATGCTCAATACAAAAGCCAGCTGCTGTCATGCTGAAAAGACATAAAGGAACTGCATGCACGCTCACCTGCACCTCAGACGGCACTCCTGGAATGGTTTACCTAGTGACGAGCCTGACTATTTTTCTCAGGCTAGCCTAGGAAGAGGGAACATGCAAGGTCAAGGTAAAATAGATAGAAACTGGCTGAGTTACCATCTAAAAGTATTTTTTAAGGTTAAAATATGCCTTTTGAATAAAAATCCATTTTTTAAAAAGTGATTGATCAGGACAGGGTTTGAGTTGGTGCTCACTCATTATCAGTCCTGAGCCAGGTGTGGTAGTGCATATCTGTACTCCTAGCACTTGGGAGGCTGAGACAGGAGGATCACAGGTTCAAGACCAGCCTCAGCAACCTAGTGAGACTCTCAGCAACCTAGCAAGGCACAAAAATAAAAAGGGTTGGGGGTGCAGCTTGGAGGTAGAATGTCCCTAGGTTCAATCCCCAGTACCACAAAAACAAAACCAGCAGCCCCATATCTTGGAGTTTCTACTATCACCAGATTCTAAGCTCCCGGGGTGGGTGGGTTAATACTTAGCACCATGTTTGGACCTCACATGGACCTCTGAAGTACTTGAGGGACATAGACGGGAACTCGGCAAGGCTCAGTGGAGGTCGGGACGCACAAATCATTTAGTTGAGATCATTCTCCCTCGTAGATGAGATGACTGCTGAAGCAGCAGTGGGTGCCTGCCTCTAAGGGGCTTACACTTGAAATCAGAAGGGCAGCCAGAAGGGGTCCTCCCAAGCCCAGAAAGAGCAGTGTGTGACCACTGACTCTGTCTCCAGAGATGGATGGTGTCCATGTGCACTTGACCTTTAGAGTGGGCATGGATCGCATGTTCCTCTTGACAGGCAGCTGAGAGTAATGATTTCCTCCCGCCTCCTCTCCCTCTGTCTTGGTGGAGAGCTGGATTCCACAGTCTCTTCAAGCAAAAGGCGGTGATAGGCAGATGGTTGGAACTACAGTGAGCCATATTCACTTGCAGACTCAGAATTATTGATGATAAAAGCTAAACTATGAGGCATGTTCCATCTGCTTATTTTCCAATTTTCATTTGTTGTAGCCCTGTTAATATTACTGGGATCTTCCTCTCTCTCCAGAAGAGCTGCCATAAGGGCATCTACCTAGAGACATCTGTCGCCTCTTGCTCCAGACGCCGTCGCCCTCACGATGCTGCTGAGGCTGCTTCCTCCCCTCACCCCTTCCTCTGCTGCTCTTCTGTTTCCTCTCATTCTGGAGAAGCCTCCAGTTTCCCCCATGCCTTCGCCTTCAGTCCAAGGGTTGAAAGGACACCAGGCGATCTTGCGTGACTCAAGGTGCACATGGGGCACCAAGGAGGCTTCCTCTCCCCTGCTCCATGCCTGAGATCATCTGCCAGTGCTTCAAACACTGGGCACGAAGCAGTGTGCCTGGCAGGGGTGTGACAGAAGGGTCCATAGAGACAGAAAAGGGGTGCTGATTCACCTGGTAAGGAACTAAGACATGACTAACACTGAAACAGACACAGATACGGTCAGGAGTGGCACTTGCTACTTGGGTCCCTCTCCCAGTCTGCCATGGGGACAAGTTGGCAGAGAAACTGGAGAGGCATGACCCTCGGCCAAGCCCTCAGGCAGCCAGGATCTTGGCGTGCATGACTCAGAAGCCTCAGCTGTCTGTTCTGTCTGAGCTTGCCGGCTCTGTCCTAAGGACAACAGCTGGACTTCCCCTTGGCGTAACCATGGTTCAGAGGATCCGTGTGCGATCTGTGCCGACAAGAACTTCCTAAGTAACTTATAGGCCTCTTTTAATCAAGAGGCAAAGCTCTCCATCTTGTTGACACTATGACCCTCGATTTAAAATACTCCAATTGTTTAATTCAGCTGGGATCAGGACAAAGTGCAGGCCCTTTCCATTAGACACTCTCTAATGGGAGCAATACATCAAGTCCTTGCTGCTAATCTGAATAACAGCTGTGTGGAACCTGTCTTGGGCCTATCATTTGGAGCTGCTTTTAGGAAGATCAACATTCCTCACATTGACTTCATCTTTATCTCTACGCTGGGAGAACCAGTTAAAAGGACCCCAAGAGGAGCTGTCCCCCATCTGGTTTCATTTTGCTTCAGCTCCTCCTCCTCACCTAGCCTTCCACTTCTCATCCAAGAAGGAAGTCCTTAAAATTCATCTCAGAGGGAGTCTCCCCCGAGGTTAATGAACAAATAAAAATATGTTTACAGTCCTTTCGTGAGCACTGATTGGGTGAAGGCCCAGAGCCAGACCCTGCAGAGCCACTGAAGAAAGACTCCTTGTCTGCTGAAGCGAGATTTATTGATTTCGAATATCCACAGGTCCTGCTCACTCTCTTAAAATGCCGGACTGCTACAGTGTGCTGGTCTATTCAGGTGTAGCCTTTGACACAGTTACAACTAATGATACTTTGGTTGTGTGCCTCCTGTGTTTAGACTTCAGCGTTCAAGAAAGCAAGATGTCCCAGTCAGAGCCCTTGCGGCCCCAAGAGAGCTGAATACAACTACTATTGTGATGTTTTCATGACAATGAAAGTTAGGGAGCAAAATACAACTGCATTCTTTCTGACAGTTTCACAATAAACCACATGTAAATCTAAAAACAGAGCAGATTCTGGCTGGTCTTAGAAGATCCGGAAACGTGAATGCCAAGATTTGAATACTTGCAAAAACCTCATGAGGCAAAGGAGGAAAAACATTTGATGTTTTCCTAATCCACTCTTTCAGATGAGAAAATATCAATCAAGTAGTTGAAGCTGCCCATGCCCCCCACAGCCCAGCCTGCCTCCCTCTTGTCTGTGTCACTGGCATATTCACACCGCTATTCACACTCCATTCACAAGTCCTCTGTACCTATCATCTCTGTGATCTTGCTGTCCACTCCTCATGCCTCATTTGTCATGTTTGACACCTGCACCTAAACCCTTTTTACAGACAGTGTGGGATGGCCTCTGGTGAGAACAGCGCTTCAGCACAGGCCTCCTCCAGACGGGGCCACAAAGGTGTGATGTGGGGGCGGTGTGCCTCCCCTTCCTCCACTCAATAAGCCCTTTTCATTAAACTCCTCCAGCTCGGCTCCATTGAAAGCCTGTGTATGTAGCTGTTAAGATTTGGAGGAGGGGATGCAAGCAGAAGAAAATACAGCCTATAATGCTTTAATAATTAAATTACAACAAATATATGCACTTGAGTTCCTGTATAGCATCCTGCAAAGTGGCAGGTGAGAAATTTTTAAGTACCAAGAAAGTATTATAAAGGTTTTATAACTGAGCTTAAAATTCATGACATTAATTTCGTGAAAAACTCAGATTTAAAAATTCTGTGGAAGCCAAGCAGAGAATCTTAAAGGCAACAAAAACAAAGGGCCAAGTGACATTCAGAGGGAAACCAATTAGAATCACTCCAGACTTCCCAAACCAAGTCATGAGAGCCAGAAGGGCTTGGAGTAACATATTCCAAACTCTGAAAGAAAACAACTTCCAGCCAAAAATTTCCTATCCAGCAAAACTTTCTATCAAATTAGATGGAGAAATAAGAAGCTTCCATGACAAACAGAAACTGAAGGAATTTATGTCTTCAAAACCAGCGCTAGAGAAAATACTCAAAGAGATTAACTACAAAGAAGAAATAGGTAACACTCACCAGAACCAGAGAAACAAGAGTTTCCATCCAACAGACAACTAAGATTGGTTATCTGTGGAGATTCATTATTTATGTTAGTCTTTTACCTATCTCTAAATTGTATTGTTTGCCTTTATTGTTATTAATTTTTAGGATTTCTAGTTGGGATATTAATATACCTTCAGATATAGCATTTGGAAATATTTTATCCAATTCTATTAGTAACTTTTAACTCTGTTTACATTGTCTTTGAATATACAATATTTTTTTTATTTTCTAGGGAGTTTGTATATTCTTCTGTTGCCTGTGCCAAAGAAATCACTGCCAATTTCAATGTTGTGAGGTTTTATGACCCAGATTTTCTTCTAAAAGTTTATAGTCTTAAGATTTATGTTTAGGTCTTTTATCTATTTTGAGTTAATATTTGTATATGGTGTTAGGTAAGGGTCCAATTTTATTCTTTTCCATGTAATTATTATTTTTCAACAATATTTAGTTAAAAGATTATTATTTCCACCACCAAATGTTCGTGGAAACCTTGTCAAAAATAACTTGACAATATAGGGAAGA
This sequence comes from Muscardinus avellanarius, assembly GCF_963383645.1. Lineage (NCBI taxonomy): Eukaryota > Metazoa > Chordata > Mammalia > Rodentia > Gliridae > Muscardinus > Muscardinus avellanarius. The sequence goes on along the minus strand of NC_137796.1, from coordinate 85,834,310 downwards.
ATTTAGCTCTAGGCTTGTATTTAACTCCAATGGTTTATATATCTGCCTTTAGAACAGTACTACACTGTTTCAATTATTGTAGCTTTATATGGTTTGAAATCAGAAAATATATATCTGCTAGCTTTGTTCTTTTTCAAGATCGTTTTGGGTATCTAGAATTCATATTCCATATTAGGATAGATTTTTTTCTGAAAAATAAATATATAAATATATGATAGTTTCAACAAAAAAAACAGAAAAAAATATGATCTGGTAAGAAAGAAAGCAAAAAGAAATATTGAAATGTTATCTTTAAATCATCAAAAGCTTGGCATCAGACAAATGAAACTGTTATGTGAGATTATCATTTTTAATTTTGGATAAATTGCTATAATACTAGATGTCAACCACTAAGCCAAGCATGGGAAGGAGAGATGGGGAGGGAATGGGGTGGGGATCGGGTGGGGGCTGACTGGGCGATGTGTGCACGTATGTCTACCAAAGTTTGTATCCCACTATGATGTATGAATACAGTGCACCAATAAAATAAAATTAAAAAAAAAAAAAAAAAAAAAAAAAAAAAAAAAAAAAAAAAAAAAAAAAAAAAAAAAAAAAAAAAATAAAAATTCTAAATAGATTTTAATTATAATTCGTTGCTTGCTGCTTCAGTTAGTAGGCCATCTCAAACTGTTAGCAGAGGGGATATGGTTGGAGTAAAATAAAATACAAAAGAAAAAAAAGCGTGTTTCTTTTCTAATGGTAGTAAGGGTTGACTCCAGCAGCATTCTACTTCTGAGCTACATCTCTGGCACTTTTTATTTCTTGTTTTGAAACAAGGTCTTGATAGGTTCCTGAGAGTCTTGCTGTAATGCTGAGGCTGTCCTTGAACCTGTGATCTCCCTGCCTCAGCCTTCCAAGTACTGAAATTACAGGGGTGCACCACCAAGCAAGAAGTGGATTCTTAAGAAAGTAATTCCTTATCACTAGTAAAAATTTTCCCCTGAATTTGGGCCAATTTTCAAACTGTCTGGTTCCCACATATGGATCGTTACAAACACACAGACACACATTACAGTTTACTGACTTTGTAAATCTAATTCTAGACTTAGAATTTATATGTCTAAATATATTGTTACTCTTCAGTGACACAAACATATCCAGTAAATGAATGACATAGTTGGGTACATGTGTGACAGTGGATTGCACCTCATCACTGCGCACCTTCTTTGGGGCCAACCTTCTCTTGTCAGAATGGGTTGTGTGCTTTCATGAGGAATCCTAGTGAAGTAAGAGAGAGCTGCAGCCAGTCTACAGGAGCACCACAGAGCTGTCACCTCCCCTTCTGAGGTCCTCCCTCAGGGAGCACTCTCCTCCCCTCCGCTTCCCTTGGGGGCATCTTTAAGTGTGTGAGGATGCGATTCAGGCATCAGGGTGATAGCGAGGGCAAAGTGGTGTTGCTAAATGTTTTGTGGCATGTGGAAACAGCCCTCCCTAAATGCCAACAACTCCTCTGCTGACAAAGGAAAGCACATGATGTCTTGAGGGAAGATGGCATCTTCCTTGGCTGTATCCTGAATTCTTCACTCATGAAATACATTCACTTCAGAACAAGGCTGTGCCATACCGGCTATGTTTGCTAGCAATGCTTTTCCAGAATGGAAACTTCCTAAGCTCACAACCAGGTAAGAAGTTAATTAGTGTCCCTTCATACACATGGCTCTGGGCCCTTCCCACCTCACAATCCCAGCATTCGGGAGGCTGAAACAGGATTGTGGTTTGTGGATAGCATCAGCTACTCAGTGAGGCCCTTTGCAACTCAGTGAGATCCTGTTTCAAAATAAAGAATAAAAAGTTGGGCTGGGGTGAGCGGTAGAACGTCCCTGGGTTCCATCTCCAGTATTGAAAAAAAAAAAAAAGAGAGAGAGAGAAAAGAAGCCATGACATATCCTTGAGATATTGAGTTCTAAAAGCACCAGGGGAAGTTGTGGGACATAGATAGAGCTCCTTGATTCCATCATGCCTCACTTGCTTCAGGACTCTGCGCACCAACTACTCCTCCACTCAGTTTATTTGCAGAGAGATGCAACCCATCTCCTATTTCTTCCTTTTTTTTGAGGTACTGGTGATGGAATCCAGGGGCATTCTACCTCTGAGCTGCACCCCCAGCCCTATTTTTTATTCTTTATTTTGAAACAGAGTCTCATTGAGTTGCAAAGGGCCTCACTAAGTAGCTGAGAGTATCCGCGATCCTCCTGTCTCAGCCTCCTGAATGCTGGGATTACAAGGTGCACCACCACGCCCAGCTTCCAATTTAACTATGACACACAAGGGGCGACTGGCAACCTTAAGGTCTACTATTTTCCATTTGTTGTTGATGATGTGTTCTCACGAATCATCTAGAAAGATCACCACTAATATTGTGCTGTGTGATGAACCCAGTTGGAGGGGAAGAGGGCAAAGGCAAGCTGGAAGCATCCGTAAGAGCGCTGATGGGAAGCACTTGCAGGTGCAGGTCTTAGAAAATGGGTTTGCCAGCCCGTCACGATGCCACCTGCACAGAGAAGTGAGGAAGCTGGAGATACTCTTTTCTCACCGGTGTACATATAAGCAGAGTAGACTCACCAGTTAAGAGCTGTCCAACTAGTTCTACAGACATGGACGTGTATCGGAGGAGAGTATCACCAACAGGGACGCCTGGCTGGGGGTAGCCGGGTGGGAGCGTAAGCTCTTGAGCCACGGACATGCGGCTGACGGTAAAGGAGGACACCCTGTGCCACCTGTGCCAAGGATATTGGTGGGACTTCTGAGGTTGAACTAGGATGGAGCTAGACTCTAGGGGGGAAAGAAGAGCTGGATGGCTACAAAAAAGGAAAATAACATACAGAGCCCCTGTATGACGGGCCTGACCCTACAGTCTGATTTTCAGGATTGCATGTATTTGCTTTTGTGGGAACTGAGAGCTGCCCCTGAGGGAAGGGGCGCAATACACAGGCGCTGTTGCCTGTTTCGTGAAGCTTGGATGATAGGAAGGCGAAGAGAGACAGGCACACAGCACCCTGCACACCCCGAAATAACAAAACTCGGAAGGGCAAGGCCTACGAGGGTGAGGGCACCTGAGAAGAATGTGTACTTGTGTTTCTGCTCTGTGTGTGTGCCCAGTACTGGGAAAAAAAAGAAAAAAAGAAAAAAAAAAGAGCTGACAGACTATCCTGTAGACCAGAAGGAAACAGCCAACAGAACTAATATCCCTGTTTCCACAAGAATTTCAAGTTCTAGAGCATTCTGCCTGCCCCCAACTCCAATGGGTAACCCTCTGCTAGTCTTCACATTTTGATCCCTAACTAAAAACAGACAAATCATTTAACTGTCTCAATACATTTTTACTTTTTTATATACTGTAATCATATACCACGATACTAATCTACTTCAGAAACACACTCTCTCCCTCCCTCTCTCCCTTTCTCTCGCTCCTCTCTCTGAATCTAAACGTGTGAGATAAAATAAGTCTTTAAAAAAGCAGTTCTAGATTGTTCTCCTCACATTCCCCGTTACTGTTATCCTGTACCTGAACAAAGTGCGCCAGGCTAAATGTTTCTCTGCGCATTTGGACCTACTGGCCAGAGGGGGAGAAACCAATGGCGTGGTAGAACAGCTCGCAAAGGGTGCTGGTCTTCCAGAAGAGCCTCCTTGGCACTGCCGCTGACTGTGAAGACGGGCTTCCAGGCTGGAGGAGCCACATGTGCTATTTCCTCTGCCTCGCCCCCTCTGGAGATGTCAGATGTGGTTGTGGTTTTCATGCTTTCCTCTCCATTCTGCGTTCTCCATGTGGTGCTCATTTTGACCATTTGCTTTGGGTTTCATGCCCTGCTGTCTCTTTCCCCTGCATTCCTTTCCTGGGCCTTTGCTCCCACTTCAAGCTGCTGGTTCATTTCAGAGCAACTTGTTGCATTATCGGGACAGAGAAAGTGGGCTACTCGTCAAAGCACAGGATGAGGAGAGGGTCTTTGTTCTCAAAGGCTGTGCTAGCCTTACTGAGGACTGAGAGGCGGGTTTGTTTTTTTAAAAGACCACTACTACCTTTAGCAAGTTGGGAAGGAGAGAGTAACAGAGTGGTGTTGGAGAAGGAGGGAAAGTGTGGTTGTGATTAGGAAATTGCCAGGATTCCAGGCATTGGCAATACTTGAGAACACGTACACTCACTGTCTAGTTTTTGCAGGACATTGTGTCTTTGGCTGGGGCACTTTATACATGTCTACCAATCAGGAAAGGTTACCACTATTAGGATCAAAGCCAGATGTTTGGAAAAGACCTCTGTCAGCTCACCAGGGAACTGAGCACGTAGCTGGAGTCCTCCTCCACCAGCCTGATCTGATTCAACTCTGAAATCTCCCATGAAATGGCTTCCTTTGTCACTCCCTTTGTTCAGATCTTGACCATAATAACCTCCAGCTATCCAGGAGTCTGCAGGCTTACCCCACTCCACACTGACTTGTTTACACCAAAGCTTCCGCCAGTGTTTATTTATTTATTTTTACTGAGCGATAAAGATTATACATCTTTATGGAGTACATTATGGTAATTCAATATATGTATATGATATTTAATAATCAAATCAGGGTAATAAGAATTTCCATTTCTTCAGCCATTAATCATTTGTGTGTGTGTGTGCACACACGCACGTGTGTGTGTGTGTGTGTTGGAAATTTTGTACTATTTAATTTTAGTCACTTTCGAATATATCATAGATTGACTTAGCCAATTAATGTGCTAAAGAAGAACCAGAAGTAATTCTTCTACTTTGTCTTTCTGGTGCCCCTCATTGGATTTCTTTCCACCTCCCCACCCCTGGCCTTCTTTCAGTCTCTACTGACCCCTAGTCCACTCAAATTAAGCATCTTATATTTAACTTTTTACCTTATTAACTTTCTAAGACTCTCCACTAGCGGGAGGAGTGGTTCTTAACATTTATTTCTCTGCCCTATACAGGCTGAGTATCTCTTATCTAAAATTGCTTGAGACCAGAAATGTTGTGGATTTTTAAACTTCTGGATTTTGGTATAGTTGCATGCATATAATGAGATAATTTGGGAATGGGACCCAAGTCTAAACACAAATCCATTTATGTTTCATACACACCTTACACTCAGAGGTCATTTTCTAAAGCATTTTTTTGTGTACTGCTATTTTGACTGAGACTTGTCACAGAGATGGAGTGTGAAATTTTCCGCTTATGGCCTCATGTTGGTGCACAAAACGTACCAGATTTTGGATCATTTCAGATCTGAGATGCTCAGTTTGTCTATCTAAAGAAGATCAACAATTTCCATAAACTATTCTGACTAAGGCAGGGTTCTCTGGCTGAGGCAGGAGGCTGATGACTCTTGGCTAGGGCTGCATCAGGATCTCAGGTGTGGCGTGCAATTTGAAAAGGAGCTTCTTCTATGAGCACCCAAGACCCTTCCCATCTGACATGACCTATTTGCAAGGCTTTCCACCCGACCTCTTCCCAGTCTCACACTCGCAGGGCTTGAAGTTTCTCTAACCACTAACTCACCTTGCTGAGTTCTCTGAAATGTCACTTTTTTTTTTTTTTCTGAAGGAAATTAATGCATTTCCAACTCTCTCCTTTCCCTTCACAGCAGAATGGATTCCTCCTCTGGGGCTCTTTAGCATAGTCTTGTCTGTGCTACTGACACACTCATTGCACTGCCCTGCAGTTGTTCAATTCTCCTCCCGTGAGACTGGAAGCATCCAGAGAGCAGGGCCTCATCTTAGTCACATCTGTCAAGATGGCAGCCAGCTTGGCGCCCAGAGAGACTCATGGCTGTACAAGTGAACTGAGAGATGTCCAGATGACTGTCCCTTTGGCGGCCGGTCACTGGAGCCATCCTGCTTGCCCTCCCATTCACAGAGGTATGGCCCCGCCCCATGCACTGAGGTGGCCCTGTCTCTCCCCTGCCCCCAGCTCCTGACAGGGAACTGTTGCTGCGGCAGCAGTGATTTACAACTGCATTTAGCTGAATCGAATCAGAAGTGTGAATACTCCCCTTCTATCTGGCACACATCATCAGAGCTCTAATTATTCACACATTTTGGCAAGCATTCTGGTGTTCCCCTACCAAGCTCCTAATCCCAGCAGATCAGTTAAAATAAATGAAAGAGAGAATCAAAAGGCACTTTAAAAATTCAACTGTTCTCCAAATGAGTTTGAACAGGCTCCAGATAACTAGTGGTTGCAGCTGACTGGCATTTAAAATCTAAGAACCCTTCTGCCCACCCCCACCCTGAGTCCCTTCCTGTACCCTCTGCCCAGAAGAACATGATTCTACCCCCATTTAAAGAAACACTTGAGACCAAGGCCTTGACATGGTTTCAATGATCTGCATTTAAACCCAGGAAAATACAGTCGCCACCACAAGACCCAATCAGTGCCAAAGCCATTCTGCTTTTTCCACGTAGGTAATGTGATACCAGCCCAGGACTGATGATTACAACTTCCAGAATGCATCTATTAAAGAGCTCCCATGTGCAGGAAGCCATTAAGGCAAAAATTAAAGCCATGTTCCAATCTCAGGATCTGAAAAAGTTTTCAAACACTTGCAAGTGCCAGCGCATGTGCGCGTGCGCACACATACATGTTCACACATGTAATCTGTATACAGCACTTGCAGATTTAAAGAAAGCAATGCATGGAGCCCCCCATACACCTTGATCTTTCCCTTGATCATCTAGTCCCCCAGAGACCCACAAGGCCTGCTCCTCTGCCTCAGGACTTCATTCAACCTGTCGTTCCTCGACAAGGCTGTCATTGCCCACTTCTTTTCATACCAGCATTCTTTATCTCCCTTTTTGCTTTATTTTCCTTCTGAGCGCTTCTCACTACTGGACACATTCAGTATGTTTTACTCATTTATTCACCCCCCTCCCCCAACACACACACAGACTGGAATGCAGGGCTCCTCACTGTCTGGGCCACAGCAGCCCGGTGCAGCATCTGCTGTGTAGGAGATGCTCAAAAAACATGCTAATTAACAAGTGAACTCCTCCTGAGGGTCTGTGTGTGTCTGAGACCCTCTCCCAGGGAGCTGCAGACCTTGTGCTTTCTCACCTCTTACCAGGATAGCTTGGTTGGTGTGGAGATGTCAAGTGCACGCTTAATGACAGAAGACTGGGGACAGATTGACGGTCTCGACTCAGTTTTGTTCCTAATAAGCTGGACAACACACTGCTCTCTCTACAGCTTTTACATAAGGAGAGTAAAGGAAAACTACCTTTCAGGATGATTATAAAGCTCTAAAATAACTATTTTGGAGGAAAGGCAGTCTCCAAATGCAAGATACTGTTCTTCAATAATAGGTGGCACCTTCCATTTTACTTTTCCCAAACCTAATCATGTAGTAAGACCATCTAACTATGTTTCAAGGTACGGGAAGCAGTTCAAAATTCATCCTATTTTCTTCCATTTCAAAACCTTGACTTGCCATAAATGGGGAAATGTACCTTGCCCAAAGCTTTAAGAAAGTAAGAGAGCTGGGAATGGTGACGCACACCAATAACCCAAAACATGGGAGACTGAGACAGGAGGGTCACAAGTTCAAGGACAGCCTCAGCAATGTAGCCAGATTCTCAGCACCCTAGCAATACGCTGTTTCAAAAACTAAAAATAAAACAAGGATAGAGTAGAGCTCAGAAGTAGAGTACCCCTTGGTTCTATTCCCAGTACCAAGAAAGAAAAGAAGAGAGGAAGAAAGAAAAAAAAAGAAAGAATACGTGTGTGTGTGTGTGTGTGTGTGTGTGTGTGTGTGTGTGTGAGAGAGAGAGAGAGAGAGAGAGAGAGAGAGAGAGAGAGACAGACAGACAGACAGACAGACAGACAGACAGACAGGGAGAAGAGGGGAGTCACCAAAGTTCTGGTGCCAAAATATTTGCTTACCCCAACCTCACCTCTGTGGGAGGCTGGAAGCAACTGCGTTCTGAGGCAGGAGGATTCTTGTTAACTCCTTGGCCAGAGAAGGGGGTACTTACTGTGGCTGACCAAGTAAGCTAGACTGGAAACAGAGATGAAAGTTTTCTAGGTTGGTTGTTTGAACACTGAGCCTCAAGGGGAACTTTTCATCAGGTCCCTAGGTGAAGTTGGAGGGGGCAGAGTTTAAATTTGAGCCTTTTTTTTTCTTCTTTAATGGCTATTCATAGGAGAGAAGGTTGCTTAACACTGACTAGAACTGTCCCCTTGCTCCCTCCCAGGTGCTCTCGGTAACTGAGAGACTTTTGTTACTTGAGTCGGCACAAGACCAAGAAAAATATCACCCCCACTTGTCTATTTATATAAAATACTTCAAGCATTATGTGTCTTTATGTTTAGGGGTAACAGCCACACAGCATAGATGTTGATGTTTCATGCATGTGAAATAACACAGTAGAAACCTACTTTAAAAAATTACTTTTCCTCGGTGTCACCATGGCAACTGGCCAACATAATCTCTCCACACACACCTAACTCTGGGGGGTAAGGAATAACAGCGACTGGGGTGGGGGGAATCAAAACACTGAAAATGCTCATAAATTCTGCTATATGCCAAAAACTTTAACAAGAGACATTTTTCCTCTGCTTCAGGCTGAGATGTCAACCTGCAATGTTTTCTTTTTGAACTTTGTTTGATTTTCAAAACTAAAAAAAAAAAAAAAAAAAAAAAATCAACTTGGGAAGTTTGGTGAAATCCCTGCTAGGCAATAAATCACTTCAGAGACTCCAGCAACTGTCAGCCTGTTCTCTTAGGTGGACTTGAGTTAGAGGCTACAGAGCAAGGGGAAATGGTGGCTTGTGGGAGCTGAAAGGGTGGCTGGAGAGGGGCAGTGGGGATGTGGAGAAACTGGTTAAAAGGGGAGAAAACAGTGGTGGCCCATGCCTGTGATCCCAGGACTTGGGAGGCCGAGTCAGGGGAATTACAGGTTTGAGACCAGCTTCATCAACTTAGCGAGATCCTGTTTCAAAGCAAAAAGTAAAAAGGGCTTGGGGTCTTAGCTCAGAGGTAGAATGCCTCTGGGTTCAACCCACAACACCGCAGAAACAAAAACAAATAAAACCCCAAACACAAGAGAAGCAGAGAAATCAGAGCCAGTTATATTAACTCCTTTCTCATTTGGATTATGGCTCCAATCTCTAAAGCAACTGCATTTGATATCATCTGCAACATAGGTCCCAAACAATCTCTTTGTGAAGATGTGTGTTTGGCTGATTCATGCACAGGGCCACTATGCTTTTCAAGAATGAGAAGGATATAACACTCTGTTCAAGTCTGGTATTTTAAAAATAAATACATTTAGCCAGGCGTTGTGGCGCACGCTTGTAATCCCCATGCTTGGGAGGCGGAGACAGGAGGATCGCGCTGGTTCGGAGCTAGCCTCACTGGCTTAAGAGACCCTGTTTCCAAATTAAAAAAATATATAAAAAATAGGTGTGGGAGTGTAGCCCGGAGGTAGAAGGGCTTCCAGGAACCCCAGTACCACACAAAAAAATTTTTTTAAACAATCACCCACCAACCAACAAACAAATAAATAATACCCGTATGTCCAGACTGAATGAAAAGATTAGAGATTTCCCAATTTGATTTATTTCTCTGAGAATCACTCATGGTATAAAAAAACAAGCCTCCTTCTTGACTAAAATGTTCTTGGTGGAGACAAGAGCTGGATATGAAGATATGTGCTGCAATAAAAAGGCCCATTTTAGCCAGGAATGGCGGCGCACGTTTTTAATCCCAGTACTTGGGAGGCTGAGACCAGAGGATTGCAGTTTGTGGACAGTCTCACTCAGCTACTTAGTGAGGCCCTCCACAACCTAGTGAGACCCTGTTTCCAAATAAAGAATAAAAAATTGGGCTGGGGGTGTAGGTCGGAGGTAGAATGCCCCTGGGTTCCATCCCCAGCACTACACACAGAAAAACAGGATAATTTTATTCTGAGTCTTGAATGCCTAGGTAAAGAGGAAGCTTTTACTAAATTATACCATCCTTCTCATTTATTTTAAATTTTAATCTCATGGAAATCAGTGTGGAGATTCCTTAGAAAACTGGGAATAGATCCACTGTATGATCTGGCTATACCACTCCTGGGTATTTGTCCAAAGGGGTTGAAATCAGAGAACTTCAGTAACATATGTATACCCATGTTCATAGCAGCACAATTCGTAATAGCCAAAATATGGAAACAACCTAGGTCTCCATCAACAGATGAATGGATTGCAAAATTATGGGAAATACACACAATGGAATTCTACTCAGCTATAAAGAAGAACAAAATCATATCATTCGCAAGAAGATGGAAAGACCTGGAGAACATTATATTAAGTGAGATCAGCCAATGCTGAAAGAGAAGGGACATATGTTTTCTCTAATATGCCCAAACTAGGGAGTATTAGGAATACCAGAGTACTCCAGATAATGGAGAGGGAACCTCAGCAAAGCTAGAATGGAAGGATGGGAGAGGAAGAAGGCTGAGGTTGATTAATGGAGGAGCTACATCCAAATATGTGTAAAAGTATGAATGTAGCTTGGTCAACCTGGACACTCATTGTTGGGAGGCGGGAAGGGAAAGCAGGGGTGGGGGGAGGGGCACCAAGCACAGTTCGAATGCATGCCATTTTCAATATGTTCCACATAAAAATAAAAATAAATTGAAATAAAAATAAAACTAAATAAATTTTAATCTTAGGGTTTGCTTCACATAACTCCTTACTATTTTCCTGGTTGACTTCTTTACCTGTCCTATATCCATCCTTCCTTCCTTCCTTCCTTTCCTTTCCTTTCCTTTCTTTCTCTCAGTGGATTTTATTTAATTGCCTGGAACCGTTTCTCAGTTCTAGACACTGTTCCCTGTCCCTTAAAAACACCCTGTAATAACAGTGCCCATTATAACAAAATGTAAAATACAGCCAGGTGTGGTGGCACACGCTTGTAATCCCAGCATTTGGGAGGCTGAGACAGGAGGATCGCACAGGTTCGAAGCCAGCCTCAGCTATTTAGTGAGGCTCTCAGCAACTTAGTGAGACCCTGTTTCCAAAGAAAGATTCTGGGTTCACCCCCAGTACTACCAAAAACATGTAAAATACTTGTTTTTTTTTTAAATTAACAGATCTTCCAAGAAAATTTATTTAATTAAGCAGAAAACACGGTTTAAAACTAAAGGCTGTATATTTGAAGTTACATGGAGGCTAAGTCTTAGGCTTTGTTACCTTTTCTCCTAAAGTTTGTTCTTACCCCTCAATCATAGTTATATATTATCTTCCCCTGCCCCAAGCCCCAGCTCTTTGGAAAACAGAGAATGTATTTTCCTTGACATATTAGAGAAGTAATATTTTCCCAATAAAGACAAAAAAATCCAGAAAATTAGGAAGAATAAATCTGAGATGAAATAGTGTAACAGAATCCAGAGGAGGAGGGCATTGAGAATGCTCCCTATCACAACAGTCCATGTGTGATTGACTTGGATGCTTTAGCATCTACCTGTGCATTCATTCATGGGGCTTTCCAGCCCATCTGTGGGCCAGCTACTATTTTTTTTTTTTTTTACAGTACTGGGAATGGAACCCAGGGGCCTTCTACATCCAAGCTACACCCCCCAGCCCTATTTTTATTCTTTATTTTGAAAAAAGGTCTCACTGAGTTGCAAAGGGCCTAAGTAGCTGAAGCTGTCCGCGAACTGTGATCCTCCTGTCTCAGCCTCTCGAATGCTGGGATTATAAACAGGCGCCACTACGCCCGGCTCCAGTTACTCTTCATGCATGCTTTCTGTGAGTGGCCTTAAGTGTTACTGCATGCAAGGCCCTACTTAGGAGCTGTGGACAGACACATAAACCATCATCCATTCCCTAAGGAGCTCATGTGCCTCCAGGGCTCATAACATCTCCCTCTTTCCTTCTGAGTTCCTAGAAGAGTACCCTCCCCTTGGAAGTATAAACATACCTTCTCACACACACACACACACACACACACACACACACACACACACTTACTTTTAAACATACCTTCACACACACACACACACACACACACACACACACACACACACACACACACACACTTTTAAACAGAAAACAGAAAACAAGGGGGCATGCATCTTGATCAGCAATCACTAGAAATGAGCTATTTTTTTAAAAAAATAATCAGCTGCTAGTGCCCAAAGAGAAAACTGAAAAGAAATATAGTCTGTAGAAGTGAGAGAGTAGAAATATGGAGGAATGGCAAATAAACATGCATAATGTGAATAAAAATGCAAAAGTTTTTATAATTTATTCATTAAATCCAGCACGAGAGAACAACACTCTCTCAGAAACACCCAACAAAGGACTAAACTTTTTCTAGGACATTCCTCTTCCCTGGCAGAGTTTCAAATAATGTAATATGAGTTTAAAATAATGTAAGTGGGGTCCTAGAGTGTCCGTCATCAGCCATACGGCAAGCCAAGCCTTTGCTCTTGCCAACACAGGGTCACCTAGTTGACTTGGACAGTTCACAGGCCTCTTCTTCTTCTTTTTTTTTTTTGGTGGTACTGGGGTTCCTAGAAACCCTTCTACCTCCGGGCTACACTCCCAGACCTACATTTTATTTTTATTTGGAAACAGGGGCTCTTAAGCCAGCACGGCTGGCTTCGAACCTGCGTGATCCTCCTGTCTCCACCTCCCAAGCACGGGGATTACAAGCGTGCGCCACCACGCCCGGCTCACAGGCCTCTTCTGACATGGGCCCTTGTAGGGAGCCCTGGCAGTAAGCACTTCTGGGCTTAGATCTCCTGTTTTTTCTCTAAGTGGCTCTGTGGCCTTGAGCAAGTCCTTCAGGTTTCCTGGGCTTCAGCTTTTTCATTTCCAAAGAAAATTTCTACTCTGGCCACACCTAATTCCCAGGCTTGTGGTAAGGACACAGTAAGATAATGCATAGGAAAATGTTCTGGAAAAAGTAAAGTAAAACACAAGCTCCCAATGCTAGTTCATCTGACCAAATTAATTCCCCTCAGGAGGGCTTCTGTTTCTCCCTCTGCTTCCCATTTCTTGCCTCGCTCTTTTGTCCTTTCAGGATATTCCCCTCTTGCCAGCACCAATGTCCTGACGGGAACAGCTAGTACTAGATGGGCATGCTGACTGTTTTGCTCAAAGGGGGAAAGGTGAATCCTTCTGATTCATTAAATGAACAGTCTTGGAAGCTTGGGGGATCCCACAAGAGCCTCAGCTCTCAACTTAGGGTCAGTGTACACCAGCCTCAGGGGGAAAGGCCTTCAGTATTTACAATGCAGACGAGTGAACAGGGTGCCCGCAGGCAGTAGGATGGGCAGGCCACCATGGGAGAGGGATGGGGGCAGAGGAGCTTCACAAGAAGAGCGATGCCAGGGAAATTAGCTTGAAGACTGCAAGAGCTGGGAAGGTCAAGAGGCCCTACAATTAGGCCTGGGGATTGGTAAAACCTTTGGTACCTAGTAGGTGTCAAGGAAACTATCTATTCTGAACACTTAAAGTTAAATTTATATAAATCACTTGGAAAGCTGGGACAGGAGGATGGCAGGTTTGCAGCCGGTCTGAGCAACTTAGTGAGGCTCTCTGCAACTTAGTGAGTCCCTGTTTCCAAATAAAAAACAAAATTGGGCTGCAGTGTAGTTCAGAGGTAGAATGCCCCTGGGTTCAATCTCTAGTAACACACACACACACAGTACCCCCCCACACACATACTCTTAACACTTGTATGAACTCACTTAGCTGCCACCACAGCGCTATGAGGTGGCACTCCCATTCCCCATGGACAGTCACGTTAAGGGATGGAGAGCGAAGGTAGCTTGCCCAGGATCCCAGATTCTGGCTCAAGTCCACATGCTTTGCCACAGGTGCGCACCACTGTACTCAGTACCTTCTTATTTTGGGTTATCTGTGCTCTTTCTTGCTCCTCATGATGAAATTTTGAGTGATTTTTACACCTTTTCTCTAGTTAATATAAGAATCCCTTTGATTACTCTCAGAGCATTACTTTGACTGTATCTCATAGCTTTTAGTATGCTTTATTTTTATTGCCACTTAGTTAAGTTTTTTATAATTTCTTTTGTGAGTTCTTCCTTGACCCATAAATTATTCAGAAAAACATTAACTGCCAAATGTTTTGATTTTTTTTTTCTGGGTATCTCATTGTTACTGATTTCTAATGACCCAAGAGCCTTACAGCTCAGCTTACATTCTCCCTGGTATACCTCCCACACATATCCCTTTCTCTTGGGCGACAATTAAACCACATGCTTCCTAAGGATCAGGGCAATACTCACTTATTTAATGCTGTGTTCCCGGTGATTATTTCAGTGCCTGCCATACAGTATATGCTCATTAAACAGTCACTGAGTGGGTTGATGACTTCTTGTGTATTTCCGAAACTCTTCTTGCTATCTGTATGACTCAGCCAGAGATGTCTGAGTATGTATAGGCCTCCCTCACTATAATGGGCACTTGGGCATATCAGGAACCTGGCTTTTGCTATCTCTCTGAGATGCCATATTCTGGGGACATCTAGGTAACAGCTCTATATAGAGTATCTCATTTCTTCTTTTAACATTGATGGAAATGAATGACGGAGCTCTTGGTTTAAAAGACCTGGACAGCACAACCAGTTATATGTCATGTGTTGCTCGATGACAGAGACATGTTCTGAGAAATGCATCCATCTTACAGCGAGCTTACACAAACGTAGAAGTTGTAGTTCAGTCACTCCTCGTGGCCTCTTGATGCAACCAAGAGACGTATTAAACAACAGGTGTACGAGGCAGCTGCTGGTGTAACATGGTATACTGTTGCAGGGTAAGCATTTTTGAAGTAGGAGTACACTCTAAAACAATGATAAAAAAAGTATAGCATAGTAAATATCAAACCAGCAATATAGTCCTTTATTATCTATCCTCATTCAGTGTTATGCACAGAACATTATTCTATATGCTGCGTGTTTCTCAGCGGGCAGCACAGTGGGTCTGTTTACACCAGCATCACCACAAACATGTAAGCAGTGTGCGGTGCTGTGATCCTATGATGGCTATGATGTCACTAGGCAGTAGGAAATTGTAAGTTCCATTATAATCTTAAGGGACCATCAGCATATATGTGGTTAGATATTGACTTGAAACATGTGGTGACTAACTATACTTAACAGTAGACACCAGATGGGGAGAAGTCAGTTTCTCTGGATGAAATGTGCTCCTATTGCTAGTCAATGACATTCATCCCAGTGTCCTCTTACCTGATTGCTATGAAAAGCAGAATTACATTTGTGTTTTCTTAATAATTTTCTTTAATGTGCACTATTTTGAGAGTATTTCTCAGCCTCTGATATTTGACTGCTTATTCCCAGATTGAATTGCTTGAGTCTCGGTGTATCTATGTTTTTGTTGGTTTCCTCAAATTCATTTTCAAAGTAGGTGGAAGCAATCATTCATGTAATCAATCAAATAGTCTATAAATAAAATTATGCCTAGCCAGGCATGGTGGCACACGCCTGTAATCTTAGTACTTGGGAGCTGAGACAGAGGGATTGCAGGTTCAAGATAAGCCTTAGCAACTTAGTGAGACTGTTAGCAAACTAGCAAGACACTGTCTCAAAACAAAAAAATAAAAAGGGCTAGGGGTATAGCTCAGAGGTAGAATGCCTCTGGATTCAATCACCAGTATCAATCAATCAATCAATCAATCAATAAAATAAAATTATGCTGAACAGGATTGTTAACACTCTTTTAGGGAGTTAATTCTAAACCTATCTTCTTGTAGGAACATTTCCTGTGTAATGGGTAATGTGATTGGAAAATTGAGCCCCTGGGACAGAGGTGGGACCAAGGGCGGGAGACAGCCAGACTGGCCTATCATCTTGAAAAAGTGCTCTGAGAGCCCTGGACTGGGCCTAGTTAATTGGTTTCTCAGCTTCCTTTCTCCCTGAAGAAAAACCCTCAGGAAGCTGAAAAGTCCTCCTAGGCAGGGAGATGAAAACACTTGGGGGAGAAAGAATCCTGAGTGCCAGGATAACCCCAAAGGCTGAAGTCAGGCTGGCCCAGGAGGAAAGGTGAAGTCAGGGAAAGGGCTGAGGACAGGAGGTTGCTGGGAGCAGGGCCACATTAAGGCTTGGCCACAGCTTTATAGGATATGAAGGTCTGACTGTGGAGAAAGGACATCTGAGCTTGGGAGTTAGGGGACAGAACTGGAAGCTACATGGCAAAGAAACTGAAATTGGGGACAGTCCCAAGCAGGACATGGCCTCACACTAGAGGCCAGTCCACAGCATGTGAAAGGAAGTATAGCCCAGTCTCCCTTGGGGACACCTGGTTCTTTCTTTGGGCCAGACTGCTGCAACGCTGGGGGCCAACTGACAAGCAGAGGGAAACAAAGTGTTCAGAAACCAGACCTGTCTGTCTTGGCCACATTCCTACTCAGCGCCCTGGGCCAGAGAGCTGGGCACAGGGCTTAGGAAGCGCCTTCACATACAGAGCATGCGGGCTCCTTCCCCTGCACAATGGCTGCCCCAGGGCTTGCCGGAGCTTCTCGTTGCTGGAGTTCCAGCAGCCTAGGAGAGAGGGTTCCCCTGGCAATCTGGGAAGGAGCTCTGTTTTGAACAAGTAGAATCTGTGTGGACCACCAGGTCTGAGGATGTGGTACCTTCAGAGCCTGGCATGATGACTCTCCCTCTTCCCTAGTCCATCGCTGCCGCAGCCTGCCATTTCCCACAACAAGAGCGGACTCCTCCTCATTCCCTATTTTAACGGTTAAAGACATGCACACCAAATGCTTCCTAATTACTACTTTCATGGCAGATGCAGTCATTTCCTTGGATTTTACTGCCATTAGTTTTCCTCACCGATTTATCCTTAGCTACTCTCCTTGAATGTTGCTCGCCTCCCCTGAGCCTTTCCTGCTCGCTCCTCACGGCTTGTCAGCACGCCTCCAGTCCCCAGGAGAGATGGAAAGCCTTGTAGAGCCCACTGCGCAAACACACATTCCTATTCATTTATCACATTTAGCATGCGCACTTCCACTCTCATCAAAACCGGCCCCAGCTCGCTAACTCATTTCCCTCTCCCAATTACAAATTAGTCCATTAGGCTGTCTGCAGTAGGCCCTCTGTTGCATCTTGGTAATGGCTTCTGAGATTTCCATCATAATCGTAATGGCTCCCTATGCAGCCATGAGGGCAGATGGAGGCCGCTAGTGGGTAATGAGCTATCACGCTACCAAAGGGCACAGCCCTGGGCTCATTATTTAGTCTTGGCTGTTTTGTGAAAACAACAAGAAAGGTAAAATGCTGAAGGGAACACTTTAGCATATTAAATTAACACTTCTTGAAAATTCTCTCTGTAAACATGCCATATTTTCCCTTTATGCAACATCCCCAGTGCCAGAGCTCACTATGGAGGGCTGGCTGGGGAGGGGGAGAGGAGGGAGGGGAGGAGGGGGATGGGAGAGAAGTGAGACAGAAAAAGGTGGACAAAATATGTCACTCAGGCACATTTCCCAACCTATGGAGACGGTGTTACTAAGCAGCTACTGTCCTCGCACGGTCACGTTTCAAACCTACTCCTTCACCTCTGGAAACACGGAGGGGCTGTCACCAAGGGCCAGCCTCCCTCCTGAGGCTTTGCCTCTTAAAACTAGATACCGCCATGCTCACAGCGGAGAGCCCTGCAGAACCCGGAACGGGTACTGGCTGTAGTCTGTGATGCTATTCTGTTTTTATAAAGAAGAATATACAGAAATAATGAAACAAAGAATAAAAGCAAAACACCCACCACCACCAGATACTATGAACCAACGCATGGCAGCAGGAGCCAACGTTTACTAGGTGCTGGCTTTGACCTGGCACTATGCTAAACACTGGACACATACTGCTATTAGTTCATCTAACCATCACCATGACCCTGGAGAAAGGCAACCCCTGAGAAGGAAAGTCAAGATCAGCAAGGTCTGAGAGCTTCCCCGGAAGCAGGAGGAAAGAACAAACCTGCCCCCCAGCAGTGTGGCCTGTGGCCTGTGCAATGAATGGGCCACTGTGGGGAGACGGGGAAGAAAGGCTGCTAGTCCACTGCACTAGGCCTCCTGGACCCTTGAAAGGTTCCTCAGGCAGAGGCGGGCTTCTGACTTGGCAGTTTTCTTTTTTTCTGGTGTTATCAGACCTTGCAAAATGGCTTATCCCTATGTCTCTCCAATTCAGTCCTTTCTCTCAAGCCTCAGAAAGTTATTTCTCCAGTATGCAAGTTTTTGTGTGTCAGTTCTTCTTCCCCTATACTCACCCCATGGTCCTGGGTATTGAACCCAGGAGTGCTCTACCACTCACACACATACTGATTCCTTTTTATTTCTTATTTTGAGACAGGGTCTTGCTAAGTTGTTGAGGCTAGCCCTAAACTTGTGACCCTCTTGCCTCAGCCTCCAAGTAGCTGGGATAATAGGTATCCATCATCATGCCTGGCTTGCCAGTCCTTATTCATGCAGGGTTGAACTCGGGTTTTCTTAGAATCTCTCTTTTAGTCTCTTTCCTAGAGGAGGAGATGGATGAATGGCAACTCTAGATGCCACTGTACGGGACACGGGGCAGAAACAAATGGGGTCTTCCAGTGGGAGGCAACCCAGGCAGACGATGAGCCCGTGGTGGTACTTGTCTCCAGGATCCAGAGGTACTTCTACTGGCAAACATATAATAAATATCAACATAGAAAGCCTATTTTGCAAAGCCTTTTCTTCCTGCTCTCATTCTAAACCTTTCCTAAGATGCCCGAGTTTAATCCAAAGCCCATCTTCTCATTCTGGCCTTCCCTGGCTCTCCAGTCTCTTACCACACTGCGTCCCTCTGACAGGCAGGCAGGCCTCTCTCAGCTTTTCCATCTTCTCCACAAGGACACTGGAAGCCCACCAGAGAGGGGTGCACAGAAAAGGGAGGGAGCTGGCTGTCCTAGCAGGAGAATGAATGTCCCTGTTTCCGGGGCAGGCTGCCCCTCTCTCCCAAACCCCTCTTGGCTTTGCAGCCCCAGAGGCCAGAGATACAGTTCCACACAAATCACTCAATCTTGTTCTGAAAACAGAACCTGAGGTAGGTTTGGAAAAGCCTGCCTTCTGAAGGTGGAAATGGCCTGGGATAAGAGTTCAGGACGGGCCTGAATGTAGGGAGGAGAGTGGAGAACCAGTCAACTTGGCGAGGCCATAAAATACAAATTTATGAGCTGTTTTTGTTAAATTCCGATATGGATTTTTGAAAATGAAAAGGATGGATGGTTAGAAGGCAGCAAGATGTTTAATCAATGTCATAAAACATAACATTCATTGGGCTTCTAAAATGAAATTAATAATCTGTGTAGAAGTATCATTAGGAGATAAGTGACAATTCAGGCTTTGATTTGTAACTTGCAACAAATCTCACTTCCATGTAATTCAAGCATTTTTAGGGATATTCATCTTTATTAAAATATACCAAGCCTTTGCCCCTCTGCTTCACAGCCGAGCTTCTCTTTCCCTCCAGGGCAGACCACTAAATAAAAAAGGATACATTATCATATACATGTTTTAGATTAATGAAGACAGAAATATCATATTTAAATTAAATCAGGATTTCTCACTTGCTGCTTATCAAGGGAACTTAGCTATCTTTAATAAGTTTTTTTTCCCCTTTCTTTTTTTAATCTGAGACACTGGGCATGTGCTGGCTCTGTCTGAACTGATGAGACATCTCACTTTCATTCCAGAGGCTGAAGCAAGGGATAGAGCAAACTGCAATTTTAGAGGTGAAAAGGACCTTAAAATCACCTAGCCTTAGCTGTTCCTTTTACAGACGAGGAAACTGATCTGGAGAGAGACGGTCAGTGAGGAAGCAGAGAGGGGCCAGGCAGACAGGGCCCACTGCCCCACTCTGCTAAGTCATGCCTTCCCTTTGCTATGAAATTTGATAAAAATGGGGGGATATAAGCTTGACTAAGACATGGGCATTCTGGTCTCTTTCATTTCTTTTTGTTTTATTTTGCCTTAGAGAGTAGAGGCACATGACCACCTGGCTCATAAGAAGAGTGATGAAATTTCTCAATTAACCTATCTCACGCTCAGAGGTAAAGCCCTAGACAGATTTACCCTCACTAGTCTTTTACTCCTCCTGAGCATAGCCTGGGAGCTCTAAAGGTCGAGTGCCCTGTGTCTTCTGAGTAAACTGGAGCTTGCAGCAACACATAGTCACAGTCACAAGCTGTGCTAGTGGGAAAAGGCTGGCTGTAAAACGCTCAAATTCAGGGGCCCAGAAATATGATGCGTCCATCTCTTCTGAGCCCCTGTAAAGCCTGGTCCTCAACTCCTCTTTCAGTGCCCTCCTCACCTACACACACATAAAGAAAGGGACAGGCGGACATCATATAAAAAGGTCTTCAAGCCAGGTATGGTGGCGCATGCTTGTCATGCCAGTACTTGGGAGGCTGAGACAGGAGGATTTCAGGTTTGCAGCCAGCCTTAGCAACTTAGTGAGGCCCCTTGCAACTTAGTGAGACCCTGTTTCAAAATAAAAGAATAAAATAGGGTTGGGGGGGTTAGCTCAGAGGTAGAATGTCCCTGGGTTCCATCCCCAGGACCCCCCACACACATACAAAGTTCTTAAAAAATTTCAGATAAATAGATCACATGTGGCATGCTCCTATCTGTTAGTTCTACAGTTATCCTTTCTGCAGTAGATTAAAGTATAATTCCACACTTGGAATGATATTTCTATATATCCTTCCTTCCTTCCTTCCTTCCTACCTACCTACCTACCTACCTACCTACCTACCTATTTAGCTACCTGTCTCTCTACCAACCTAATTTTTCCTGCCATTTCAGAATTATTAGATTGAAAAACAGAAACGGAGGTGGGGAATAAGAAGTGCTCCTTGGCTGCACGCAGTGGTAAATACCTGCAATCCCAGTACTTGGGAGGCTGAGAAAGGAGGATCACAGTTTCCAGGACAACCTCAGCAACTTAGCAAGACCATCAGCATCTTAGTAAGACCCTGTTTCAAAATTAAAAAGGGCTGAGGGTATAGCTTGGAGGTGAAATGCCCTGGGTCCATCCCCAGTACCCCCCCACCCCTGCAAAAAAAAAGTACTCCTCACTCTTACTGAAACAGCTCATTCAAGCATAAAACTTCATTTGGGATTCACACAAACTTTGGGATATATGTATTACTCATAGCCAACAAGGGTAACAAGAAAGTGTCTGCATATGAGGCCCTTCCCCCCTCCCCTCCCTCATACCCTAGATATATTCTGAGTCTTTATCTAGAACAGCACATTATAATCCTTGTGGAATCAGAGCATAGGCCTTGGCTACCCCTTGACACAAAGAGAAAGTGATCTGGTATAATAGCAAATGCCTAAAATGTCCAGGAATGCCTCCACCATTTGCACATGACACCGCTTTTTATGGGTTCTAGTGAGACAGTGTGACTCTCATTTGATTTCATTCTCTTGGTCCTGCTTCCTTCTTTTTCTTTTTCCTGCTTCAAATTCCTCTTGCTTCCTTGACCTTTTAGATAACTTCTCTTAACTAGACTCTTCACCCTTTCAGACCGTGAGGGGGGCTAATCAGATGAGGAAGCCACAGGAGTACTGGAGAAGGACGCGGTGCCCCAGAGGTGGTGGGCAGGACAATTGGAGCCTTGTGTGAGATAAATGTCTCAGTAAGTCTGTGTGCCCTTACAGCTTTGTCCTCCAGAGGTTTTAAGAAGGAATGCTTGATGTGACTTGCTGAACACTTTTTCCTAAACCCTGGAAAATTTCATTACGATCATTTATCTTCAAAGAAATCAAAACGCACCCCCATCCCCACCTCCCATGGAAAGGTTAGGTCTTTTGCTCAAGCCTACGGACTTTAACCTCATAAATATTCCCAGCTATAAGATCTTATTAAGAAGGTATGTCTCCCAGGAGCATAAAACCATCAAGCTGTAAATTTTATTTAATTTCCCATGAGATCTTATGGCCTCATACATATAATTAGAGTGCAGTATAGAGCACTTTTTTGTGTTTTGTCAATAAATCACCAGGGAACAATCAACGTTTAAGAGGACAAGCTTTAATGATTTTTCAGACCCCTAAGCAATCGTGCCTCCACAATGGCAAGCCAGTCTTTAACCTCATCTAACTAGGACTGTGGACTGTGGCGTCAGATAGGACCCCAAACACTTAATCCTATTAGATTCCCCAGCCCAGACAATCATGGCAGAACACCCAGGGGACGTATTGATTTTGATGTGGCCGACAAAGACAAGCCAACCTACTGACAGTGCTTTATTAAGTGTTTACAAATTAAATATCTGTGGGTCTGTGATAGCCCAGCTCAGTTGCACGGGCCAGTGTGATGTGTGAAGGAGACCTGAAGGGAATGTGCTGTATATGACGCGGTGGAGAAGAAAGGCCAGGCGGGTTTGTCCCATGACTACAGCACCAGCTTTTCCAGGAAGGCAGGATGCTCTAAGAGATAGCCCATTAAAAAGCATTCTGCTGTTGTTGTTAAGTTTGCCTTGACTATGAACTTACGATGCAGCCTTTATTCATGTCAGAAAATACTTGTTCAATGAAAGCAGGAAATTATGCCTCCCTGGGTCAGGGCTCCAGAGGAAAAACTTGTTCTTCCGGGGTTCTCCTTGCATCGTGCTTTCTAAGCAAATCCACAATCTGACTCATGTTTTGTATTTGGCCTGATAGCTGGACCAGGTTAGCTGCTTTCCTTGTGTCCCTTCCCTGCTCAAAACTATTTAAAGGTCTCCAGTTTCTTAGGCAGGCATTCAGCACTGGCATGGTCCACACTGCATGCACGTCTCGTGGTGTCCTCCAATGTGAACACTCAACTCTCACCAGACTTGTCTTTCAGTCAGCACATGTGTGCAGCTCCAACAGGAGCAGTGAGCACTCTCACTCCCACTCTCCCTCAGCAGTGGCCCTCCCTGCCAAGGCAGTGCCTACTGGCCTTTGAGGCACGCTGGAAGAGTTTTCTCCTCTTTGAAGCCTTCTCTTACCACCCTAGAAATGATGTCCTCTGAGCCCCCCTAAGCTCTGGTCTTGTCCTGGTAGTCCACTCTATTTCCAATGTCTGTTTCACCTTTTCAACTACACTAATTCCTGCGATTGTCCTTTCCCTTCTTTCCTTCTACAAAAGTATCAAGACATGGGGCCAGCACAGACTCGGGCTATGGACTGACTGGCTCACTGACTCACCAAAAAGGTGCTTCTTGGATATAAGAATCATCTTGTCCTGGCATCATGGTCATCTGAATCATTCAAAGATGCTCAGGAAATGGAAGCAGAAGACTATGTGGACTCTTCTTCTGAATTGCATCAGACAGTCCTTTGCCCCAAATGGCAACAGGTTACTTGGAATAGGTGAGCCTTAGGGATTTGTTGTTCTGTGACTTTATCATCTGTCATAACAAGCATCTAAGGACACAGCTTGTTTTCTTTTCTTTTCTTTCTATTTTTTTTAGCATTGCCATTTAAATCCAGGGGGAGTCTACCTCCTAAATACACCCCCAGCCCTATTTTTTATTTTGAAGCAAGGTCTCACTAAGTTGCAGAGGGTCTTACTAAGTAGCTAAGGCTGGCTGCAAATCTGCAATCCTCCTATCTCAGCCTCCCAACTACTGGGATTTACAAACATGCATGACCATGCCTGGCCTCTTTTCCTTTTCCTTTTTCTTCTTCTTCTTCTTCTTTTTTTTTTTTTTTTAAATCCAGGGGCATTCTACCTCCAAGGTATACTCCAGCCCTATTTTATTTTTATTTTTTAAACAGGGTCTTGCTAAATTGTGAAGGGCCTAAGTTGCTATAGTTGGCCATAAACCTTAGATCCTCCTGTCTCAGCCTCCCAAGGGCTGGGATTACAGGCCTGTGCTACAACACTTGGCTCTTGTTGTTTTGTTTCTGAGCTTTTTCTGCTTCAACATACTGAGCGACCTTTAAAATAGTACACTTACTGAGCTACACATGTACACTGATGTACATCTCCCTGAACCTGACCTAGCTTGTACACGTGGCTCAAAGTCATTCTATAAGCACGTGTGTGTGTATGTGCGCGCGCGCGCACACACACACACACACACACACACACACGCACACAACTTATCTGTTCTACTTATTTTCTCTTCTTGGAAAATCCATCCAACAGCACAATGGAGGCTAAAAGACAACTGTAATAAGAATGAATCTTTCAATATAATCTGGCCTGTTGCTTATCTGCAAATAAGCCAATATCCCTTTCAAGTGTTTCCAGGCAGTAATACTACATACCTGGCTTCAGATATTACAATCTGCCATTTGTTTTTGAGAGCAGTTAGTACTAAGCATGGTTCCTGCATACAGGACATTCTTCAGGATTAAGCAATTATTACTTTTATCATCCTCGTTGTCAGATTTTTCCTGGGTTTGCCTTTCATGCTTTTATATGTTGGTCTCTTTAGGGCTTGGGTTTTTCAGGTGTGAGCTCTAAAAGGCTGATTTAGGGTTAGCACAGTCGTGAGAAAAAGCTCTGGTCTTTTAAACTCCTCTCTCTGTTTTATAGATTAGGCTTCCATTTCATGCCTGATATAAATTGAGGAAGAGTTCAGGAGACTAAAAGAGTTTGAAAATCAATGCCCTAAGACTAAGTCCCCAGTCTTTGACATCATTTTTTTTTCAAGTGCTAAGTGACCAAAGAGTTATATGGCAAAAATAATTCATGTTGGTGAACTGAAAAATCAATCTACACTGTGGACGAGCTATCCAATGCATCATTATTAATTTCTGCTCCCCTTGCTCCCACTGTGTGGGGGCTGCTCGTGGAAGGCAGGCTTAGTGGCTGACAGAGTTGACTCGGGAAGTGGCATGTGGTGGGCCGTGTTACTGGTGCTTCTTGGGGAGGGAGTGGCAGCGCCCACTGACTCAGAGAATGCCCCTGAAGGGTCAAAGGCAGCACTGGGTTTCAGAGCCAAGCTCCATAAAACAAATGGCTGCAAATGGCCTTTCCCCAATCTTACAATGCAGTAATTCATAAAACCCTCCAAGGGAATTTTTATGGCTTTATATTAATGTTCATTTAGCAAAGAAGTGAAAAGGGCATCGTCAAGATTTTAAAAAATCATTAAAAAGGGTACCTTGCTTGGGTTAATAGTGATACCTTAGCACATGCACCCACACAAATGCACTGACAGAGCGCAATATTGTTCTAAGATACTATTTTTTCATCACTTTTACATGACCTCCTTTTTCTCTGCACTTAATACTGAGGTTAAAAAAAAAAGTAGATCGGGTAATTAAATTTTCTCTTCATTTTAATTTTCATCTTAATTCAACAAATATTAATCAGGTACTTATAATATGCCACGTACCATGTTAAGGGTATGGCGACATAATATCTAATATCAACGTTTAAAGAGATCAAAGTTTGTAAATTAACTAACCCAACAACTAAAAGTCATAATTATCTGTGTACATGCATTATTATTTATGATGATCTTATCAATACTGACTTGCTGTTTTGTAGTCAGTTTACTGATAAAGAGCAAAAGTAAAAAAAAAAAGATGTAACACACCCTAATAAGGGGAATAATGGGTAAAGCATCCTTATTTGTGCTGGAGGAACAAAGAACTCAAGAGAGCCTTGCCAGGAGTTTTGGCATCAAAGAGAAAAAAAGGTGGTATGGTGGTGTCATAATAGTGCATGTATAGGGAAGGAAAGGATAAACAGGGTTGCTAGAATTGAGAAAATTTAATAGGAAGAAACTGGGGACCATTTCTGAGTGGTGGTTTCTTTAAAAAGTTCCTGAGATCAAGGCAGGGAGTCACTAGGCATTAATGACAGATGAATTTTCATCCTCTGAGCATCTGGTGCTATTCTCCATAGGAAATACATCTATCAGCAAATGTGCCTGTATGGAGGTCTCCCTGTCCAGAGAGCAGCTCTGCTAGTACAGTGTCAGAATGAAGGCTGTATTAGAGGAATACATGCAGAAATTTAGCAGCAGGTGTTTGGGGTGGTGCAATTATGAGTAATCTTTATTTTTTTCCCGTATGCTTATTGATTGATTGCAGTGCTGGGGATAGAACCCAGGGGCATTCTACCTCAAGCTATACCCCAGCCCTATTTTTTAGTCTTTTTATTTTTTATGTTTTTTTTATTGGTGCACTGTATTCATACATCATAATGGAATAAAGAAAATACTTTTGTAGACATACATGCACACATTGCCCAGTTAGCCCCTACCTGATCCCCACCCCGTTCCCTCCCCATCCCTCCTTCCCATGCTTGTCTTAGTGGTTGACATCTAGTTTTATAGTAATTTATCCAATATTAACGATGATAATCTCACATAACAATTTCATTTGTCTGAGACCAAGCTTTTGATGACTTAAAGATAACATTTCAATATTTCTTTTTGCTTTCTTTCTTACCAGAGAATATTTTTTTCTTTTTTTTTTTAGGTGAAACTATCATACATTTATTTATTTATTTTTCAGAAAAAATCTATCCTGATATGGAATATGGACTCTAGATACCCAAAATGATCTCAAAAAAGAACAAAGCTAGAAGATGTATATTTTCTGATTTCAAACCATATAAAGCTACAATAATTGAAACAGTGTAGCACTGTTCTAAAGGCAGATATATAAACCATTGGAGTTAAATAAAAGCCTAGAGATAAATTCTTCCCTATATTGTCAAGTTATTTTTGACAAGGTTTCTAGGAACATTTGGTGGAGGAAATAATAATCTTTTAACTAAATATTGTTGAAAAATAATAATTACATGAAAAAGAATAAAATTGGACCCTTACCTAACACCATATACAAATATTAACTCAAAATAGATAAAAGACCTAAATATAAATCTTAAGACTATAAACTTTTAGAAGAAAATCTGGGTCATAAAACCTCACAACATTGAAATTGGCAGTGATTTCTTGGATATGATTTCAATGGCACAGGCAACAGAAGGGTAAACAAACTCCCTAAAAAATAAAAAAAAATATTGTATATCCAAAGACAATGTAAACAGAGTTAAAAGTTACTGAGAGAATGGGATAAAATATTTCCAAATGCTATATCTGAACGTATAGTAATATTCCAACTAGAAATCCTAAAAATTAGCAACAATAAAAGCAATACAATTTAGAGATAGGCAAAACTAACATAAATAATGAATCTCCACAGATAACCAATCTTAGTTGTCTGTTGAATGGAAAATCTTGTTTCTCTGGTTCTGGTGTGTGTTACCTATTTCTTCTTTGTAGTTAATCTCTTTGAGTATTTTCTCTAGCTCTGGTTTTGAAGATATAAGTTCCTTCAGTTTCTGTTTGTCGTGGAAGCTTCTTATTTCCCCATCTAATTTGATAGAAAGTTTTGCTGGGTAGGAAATTTTTGGCTGGAAGTTGTTTTCTTTCAGAGTTGGAATATGTTACTCCAAGCCCTTCTGGCTCTCATGACTTGGTTTGGGAAGTCTGGAGTGATTCTAATTGGTTTGCCTCTGAATGTCACTTGGACCTTTGTTTTTGTTGCCTTTAAGATTCTCTGCTTGGCTTCCACATTGGTCATTTTGACAATTATGTGGTGTGGGGATCCTCTTCTCTGATCCTCTCTAAAGGGAGTTCTGTAAGTTTCCTGGACCTATGTATCAACCTCTTGTTCTTTGTTTGGAAAATTTTCTGCTATTACTTCCTTGAAGAGATTGTTGATCCCTTTGGTTTCACCTTCTTTTCCCTCCTCTATTCCAATTATTCTTAGGTGAGCTCTCTTAAAATGGGCCCATATTTCTTCAATGTCAGATTCCTGCTGTCGGATTTTTTTTTTCTAAATTAGAAACTATGCATTCATTTTTGGAATGATCATCTTCTAAGAGCGAGATTCTATTCTCCATGTGGTCTAATCGGTTGTTTGTACTTTGAATTGAGGCCTTTACTTCATTAATTGCATCCTTTATCTCTTTTTGGCTCTCTCTGAATTCTTTTCAAAACACCTCTCTTATTTCTACAGTTATTTTCCTGATTTGATCTTCTAGAAATCTCTGAATTTCTGTTTTATCGGGTTCTGATGTTGTGGGATTGTGGGCATTCATTGCTCCATTGTTATTCCTCTTTCCCATGATTAGAAAAATCTAATCATATTAGAAAAATAGCATGCACTATTTTTCTATTATAAAAATAAGACATGTTCAATATCATAAAATAAACTAAAGCCGGGCCTGGTGGCACCCACTTGTAATCCCAGCATTCGAGAGGCGGAAACTGGAGGATCATGGTTTGTGGACAGCCTCAGCTACTTACTGAGGCCCTTTACAACTCATTGAGACCCTGTTTCAAAAATAAAAAGGACTCATAACAGAGCTCAGAACCAGAGAGGAGATAAGCCGGCCTCACGCCCGAGGACACGGCCGCAGCGCCATACTGCCGGCGGCAACAGCGAATTCACAGGACGGCACCAGACCAATGCATTCAACAGCCCACCAGGCTCCAGAGAGGAGCGGCGGACAGCGAGCCGAGGTGAGCTGCTGCGGAACAGCCTGGAGGAATTTGGCCGATTCCTCGGTGCAGGGAGCATCTAATGCTCCCAGTGGCCGGGCTCAGAACACCCTGCAGGGACTCAGAGTGGAGCTCAAAAACAGAAAAGAAATATGCCAGCCTAACGGCCAAGGGCGTGGCAGCAGCGCCATATTGCCACCGGCGGCAACAGCAGCAAATTCACGGAGTCCACTATAGTTCCATCTGCGCACTCAACAACAGTGAGTCAAATTGCGGCCCCTAGAGGAGAAATCTCAGTACTGAGAAATCTCAGTACTGTACTCCCAGGGACTGGTGTTGTGGGATTGTGGGCATTCATTGCTCCATTGTTATTCCTCTTTCCCATGATTTAGGAAGTTTGTGCCTTCTCTGGGTTCTTCCCTGGGTCACTACGACTTTACTTAAGGTGCTCTGGATCTCAAGTCTGTGGTATCTCGGTCTCCACTACTCCTTTACTGGGCTGTATCGCAGAGTCTCAGACCCTGGGAGTCAATCGAGGCTGCTTTAGACCATAGGGGGTGCCAGGTTGGGCGATCTCCTATGGTGTGATATCTCTGCCACCGCCACTCCCCCACTGGGTCAAGTCCCTGGGAGTACAGTACTGAGATTTCTCAGTACTGTATTTCAGCCCGGCTTTAGTTTATTTTATGATATTGAACATGTCTTATTTTTATAATAGAAAAATAGTGCATGCTATTTTTCAAACCAGTAACAACCAGAACAACACAATACAACATGAAAAAAAAAAAAAAGAAGATTGGGCCTACAGAACAGTCCAAGTCATAAAGCATCCTTTCAATTAACAGTCACCTGCCTCACACTCTCCCTGGTGTGGACAGTCACAGAGATTTCTCCTGCAGGACTGTTGGTGCCACACTTGCTATTATGTCAAGGGTCAGAGCCATACAACAGGCTTCCTCATGTGTGGGTTGACAGCTGTACAGCACTCAGACCACCGCTGCTGACCTTGGCTGAGTCTGGAGCAGCAGCTAGTGAAAGGCAAAGGTTTCCCCAATAACTCAGTATCTTCAGTGGATGGGAGGAATTAATACTTATCTTTTGTTGTTTGGTTGCTTTTGAGCTTGTGAAAGGAGGTAAATTTGTGAATTACCAGTATACACCAAGCTCAGAGGCCTCTTAATCACAGCATTTGATAATCACAAGACTCTCTCAAGTCTTTTAAAGTATGTTAATGATCTGAGATTTAATCTATATTCTTACCCAGCATGCACAAACCTATAAATAGGCTCATCTTGGGGGTTATTGCTATTATAAATTAATTATGGAAATGTCAACCAAATCAGGTATGTGCCACTGGAGTAACGGGGGGCAGTGATCCACTGAGCAGAGGGCGAGTCTGAGGATGCCCTCCATGCAGAGTTCGCAGCCTCTGGCCAGGTTCCATCAGCTTCCAGGGAGTTTAACCTTGAAGAAGACACTGTGAGCGAGTTTCCTCCCGTGTGGTAGAGAGAGGCTGGAAAAGTGAATTCCAGAGGCACCTGATCTTTCAACTAGCTCCGTGCCCTTCTCTTCACAGGATCTGTAATTTCTTTTTCCTCACTGGGAATGGTAGGCAAATTTGGCAGGCCTGTCTTTCTTTAAAGGAGAAGATGGGTTCCCTTGGGGCTTATCCACAGTGGGCTAATGTTGGCTATGCCATTGCCTCTCATTGATCTCACCGTTGGTGATTGAAAAATATGGCCCAGGAAGGAAGAGGAAAGAAACTGATTCATTTAAAAGGAGTATTTTCTACAGATAGGACATGAATATTCTCAAGAGGCCTGGGGCTAGCCTAGATGTGTCCAAGAGTGTTAGGAGGTAAAAAAAAAAATGTATAGGTATAGAGTAATGTCTTTCCACAAGCCAAAGCTCCTAGACTTGATCTAAAGTAGCATATTCTAGAGGACGCAGACCCAGAAAAGACTTGCCATCCCCATTAAAAGAAAGGAGAGACCACTTCGACTTTAAATCGCTCCCCTTCGGGAAGAGTCCTGAGGTCTCCAGCACTGAATGCAAACCCAGGTTCTGTGGCTCAGGAAGGAACTTACCAGCATCCTCACAGTTTATGGAGCACTATCAGGTGCCGTGCTTCCCTCTTACCATATTTCATCACTACAGCTTTTTGAGATTGGCATTATCCTGCAAATTTTGCCAGAGGAAAAAAATAGGCTCCAAGAAGTTACTTGCTAAAGGCTACAGAGCTAATTATGTAGTAAAGAAAGAATTTGAACCTGGGTTTATTACTACTGAAATGAGCTCTTGACCATCACAATCCACAAGGATATACTTTAGTCCAAGTATCTTATAAGCTTACTTGGTTCAGAACAGTCCACTCAGGACCTATCTTGCACGTACTTGCATGCCATTAAAACAAATGAGCAGCATGTAATCCCTTCCATTGGCTTCTGTGTTGGGCAGATGTCTTTGGACAACTTCTTTCTGATTCAAACGTCAAGGCAATCTCTGATTTAGTTTAATGAAGTGAAAAGTACTGTTCACCTTCCTTAGTAAATTTCCAGGGTTGGCAGTGGGCAGGGCCTAAGAGTAATGAGAGAGAAGAAAAGCAACGAGGCACTGGAGCTCAGCGAGAGCCTCACTCAGGGCATGCAAAGCTGTGCGCCTCCCAGCGCTCTACACCCATTGCCTTGGACAAGTAATTTACCTTCACTCCACAGGCAAGAGAACCATGATAAGGAATGCACTATGCACTGTATACAACTATTGCAAAAAACATACGTAAATACCCAAGAAAATAAAATAATGTACCATTATGACTATACATGATTATCCTTTTTTGACACAGATCCTATGTAGAGCTGGATTATTTGAATATTCATGTGGCTTAGTCTTCTCTTCATTTAGACTATAAATTTGTTAAAGGTAGGGTATCTCATTTACCCAACCTGCATCCCCTTGAAGCACTCAGCACTACAATTTAGTAACTAATAGCATAGTTCTTTCCAAATGAAATTAACACATCATAATTGAGCACTACTATATGGGAGGCACTGTGGGGAAAATTAAAGTTTATAAGAGACTGAGTGCTGTGGGGAAAATAATCAAGTACAAGACGTGGTACCAGTGACTGAGGTTCTCAGATGGGACTACAAACACTAGAGTTGAAAGTGCTAACTAGAAATAAAATGAGCCAACAACATGGGGGTGGGGAGGCAGGTATGTAGAAAATGGTGAGACCTAATGGAGATAGAAAGATCGTTTCTGACTGTGGAAGACCTGTGTTCTGTAATTAAGGATGGCAAGGGATGGGTTTGACTTTGCCTCAAAACACTTATTTAATCACTTTCCCTCTTCCTTAACTGAATGTTAGGGATGGACAAGGTTTGCTTACCTTCCAAAAAACACAAACAAAACTAGTTTTTTGTTTTGGCTACTTAAATATTCAGAAAAAGAACCCAAAGAAACAAAAAGACAGCAATAATCACCTATGGGACAGAATTGTAAGAAATTTTAAGGAAAGAAATACTGATGAAAGAAACAGTTCAAACATGGTATGTCTATATATGAATAATACTACCAAACTCATTAACATGCATGAGGAGCAGGGTGGGGTATCTGGAGGAAATCATCCCAAGTGCTGTGTGCACGTACGCTTCTATAAACTGAATCTCACTACGGTGTACAGTTAATGCACCAATAAAACTATATTTATAAAAATAAATCATTATTCTTTTTATATAAAAGAAATAAATGCCTATGCGTGCTAGGGTAGCCAGATTCCAGGAAAGTTACAGCTCTGTTTCAGTGGAGATGGGGACAGCACCTTCTCCCTCAACAGCCTCTCCAAAAGAATATGAGCCAGACCTACACCAAGAGAAAGGAAAACATCCCGTTTCCTGATCAACAACTTTCCTAATAAAGTCTGTTAGGGTCTGCTTCCTGGCTCTTTACAGTAGGTCCTAATTAAATGAGTTTTCCTGCTTGAGTTCTTGCATCTCTGGGGACATCTGTGACTGAGAGGACTATAACTGAAGGCTATAAAATCATGATCCTGAACCAGGCTTAAAGTAGAATGCCCACCCTGAACTCTGCTTCCCCTCCACACACACAGTAATACATGAGGTAAATAAGAAGGAGTGTATATGCCTCCATGGGTAGTTATACTTATATATTCTTTATCTCAAAAGGTAAAGAGGCAGACAGGAGTGGTGATGCACACCTATAACCCCAGTACATGGGAGGCTGAGACAGCAGGATCACAAGGTTGAGGGCAGCCTCTGCAACTTAGCAAAACTCTAAGCAACCTGGCAATACTCTCAGTGATCTAGCAAGACCCTGTTTCTAAATAAAATATCAAGCCAGGCATGGTGGCGCACGCTTGTAATCCCCGCACTTGAGAGGCGGAGACAGGAGGATCGCGCATGTTCGAAACCAGCCTTGCTGGCTTATGAGACCCTGTTTCCAAATAAAAAAAATATAAAATAGGCCTGGGAGTGTAGCCCTAAGGTAAAAGGGCTTCCAGGAACCCCAGTACCACTAAAAAAAAAAATCAAATAGGTTTGGGAGTGTAGCTCAGAAGTAGAATGCCCCTGGATTCAATCCCTAGTACAAAAAAAAAAAAAAAAAAAAAAAAAAAAGTAAGAAGGTTGGTACTATAAAGGCATTCAAAAGCCAAGTTTTGAAGAGATGTGCAGGTTGCTCTCAATGTTAAATAGGATGTTTTAGGGAAAATTGAAGATTGTGATTCTTTTAAGACAAAGGAGAAGGGAGACTTCTGCAAGGGCCCACTGGGTCTACCTGTGGAAGCATCCAGTTCTGCCTGAGGTCCTCCCAGAAGGCTGGCCTTACAAGTGATAACTACTGCAAGGGCACAGGCACAGGGAGCAGGTGGGGGAGGCCCTCTTGGGGAGCACTACAATGAAAGCAAGTAAACTTTATCCTGTGAGTCAGATTACCTAATTACACATTGCCCTCTGTGAGAATTCTTTGGCCCACAGCCTTTAGATCAGCCTTATTTAAACGCTCCAGCCTGTTATCGAGTGAACTATTTGTAATTAAAGGAGCTTTTGATGCCAGAGTGCAAAGGGGGTTAGAGTATCCCCTGAAGCCAGTTTAATCTGTGGCAGATGATTCCTGAGAGATGGTGGAGGTCAAGGTGAATCTATGGGCACAAAAGTTTGGGCTGCAAAGTCTAGCAAGTTTACACACACACACACACACACACACACACACACACACACACACACACACTCACTCACGGGAAGTCTCCTTCTGCCATGCTTAGAGATGTAGGTATGATATTATCCAAAGCTGGCAGCTTTGAGACATATAACTGTGGCTAGCATCTAGCATACTGCAGCATGTTTTATGCTCTGGATTTTATGAAGAGGAACTCCTAACCTAAAAAGTGTTTTGTGTAGGGCTTCCATCCTGAGGAAGTGAAAAAGTGTATCTCTGGGCATTAAGAACTCTTCAGGTTCCAGTGAGGAAAGAGTGAGCCTGCTAAGCCTGTGTGGCCCTATGTTTGTGGAAGACATTTAGAAACCAAGATTCCCCCACAGGATATGAGGAGCCTGGACGGATTCATAAGTAATTCAGATTCATGCCATTTCATTAAAATCAAAACAAAATATCACCTCATCACGATGCCCTTGGTTTGGGGCTCTTAAAACCAGAATCATGCTGAAATCAGCACACAGACTAACTTACGAAGTCCACAGAAACTGATAAAACCAGTATTTTGTAGTGACCTGGTGAGGAATGGCTGCTCATAAACAGAGGAAGGATTTGCTAACTATGCAGGTTTGTTGCCAGGCGATTATGGCTTATTTAAAACAGGCTAACATTTACTCTGGTTACATGCTGAAATTCATAAAACTTTTGAACATGTTATGTTGGTTTTATAAAATTGGAATGTATGTGTACAGTATATTTTAAAGACTTTCAGATATTAAGTATTTCACACAAGCTGTGAAAAGCACTTAGGTCCCCTCCCCCACCCTTCCCATCTTCCCTATTTCAGCATCAAATGTTATTCAGGGATAATGAAAAACAGAGAAGTCTGTGCCTGAATAACTAGGTTGTCTAACTGCATTACAGTAAAATGAAAGATCAGACTGTGATTGGAAAAAGCCAACTTAACGGCTCCAGAGCCTCGGGAAGGACATACATCTTGTAACCAACGAAGTTTACTGATGTAGCCCCCTTGATACCTGATTCAGTGCCATTGCTCTGGTGATAGAAATTTAATTTCTCTCCGCTGAGCTCCACAAGGATGGTATTCAACTGGAGGGTTAAACTTAACATGAAAGAAGGATCTGAGGCACTTTCTGTGACGTCTAATCCAATCAGAGATGACAGAGTGGTAAGAACAGGAGCTGGCCAGACCTCAGAAACTAATGTTTTCCCGCAAATATGCCTGTTTCTACTTACAGATATATTAACCTAAAAATGTGGACTCGTGTGTTGAAATCTTAATTATGGATAGTGAGTTTCCCAGATCCTTTTGAACAGAGCTTTCCTTATTGTACTTCCAGCATTCTTACTCCTATTAGTTAATATACTTTTAAGGGCTGATAATTATTTTAAAGTATATTTTAGAACACTTACATAAAATTATAATGTACATAAATCAGTTATGAATATTCTGACTCTCTATGCTCACCAGTTGGCCCAGAAATGGGTGAAACTCTGAAGGAGACGTCTCCTTTCATGTTCTTCCATGTTCTACACTTATTTACAAAACAAAAAACTAGATAGAAAGAAAGAACAAAAGAAAGAAAAATAGAAAGAGAACAACCAACTTGCCTGTTGATATATAAATTAGATAGGACCAAGAATTCTGACCTAGGGTGTTCTCTCACATAAAACACAGCCGCCTGGTTCACCAGTCTGCTCTCAGGAATGTGACTGGGGTGTAACATGGCGCATTACATGTCAACTATGGCCAAGGATGTGGGACTGTCCAAGGGGAAAGGGTAGCATAGTGACAATCCAGTTTTGTTTTTTCTAGTTTAAAATATAATGGGAAGCCGGGCGTGGTGGCACATGCTTGTAATCCCAGCATTCGGGAGGCTGAGACAGGAGGATTGCGGTTCACGGACAGCCTCAGCTACTTAGTGAGGCCCTTCGCAAATTAGTGAGACCCTGTTTCAAAATAAAAAAATAAAAAATTGGGCAGGGGTTGTAGTTTGGAGGCCAAAAGCCCCTGGGTTCCACCCCCAGACCCGCAAAAACAAAACAAACAAAAAATAAATAAATAAAATATAACGGGAGCCATTTTAAATGGCCAACACCTCACAGGTGTGGGAGGAAAGGGCTGACATTAAGGTTCATTTTTCTAGAACCTAGACCACTGTGTCCTGGCCCAGATGAGCGAGTGCATAAGTGTTTTGTCAAGGGAAGGACAAGCAGCTCTGTGCCCTCAACTCCTGCTGCTCTTGCCCCACCCGCCCTCGGCCTGCCTGCAATTCCTAACGCACACCGCTACATATAACATGTACACCGCTCTTCAGGAATTCCTGTGGACTGTGAATTGTCCCTCATTCCCAACATATGCATAGCTATTATATCTACATCTAACCTCTTACCTATTTTATTTTTTTTTCTATCTCTCCTCACTATTAGCTCTATAAAGGCAGGGAAGAAATAATCATACCCACAGGGCTTATAACAGTGCCTCTTGGGAGGCTGAGACAGGAGGATTGTGCAGGTTCAAAGCCAGCCTCAGCTACTTATTGAGGCTCTCAGCAACTTAGTGAGACCCTGTTTCCAAATAAAATATAAAATGTCTGGGGGTATAGCCCGGAGGTTAAAAAAAAAGCCTCTGGGTTTCACCCCAGTACCACCAAAATAAATAAATAAATAAATAGATAAATAAATAAATAAATAAATAACAGTGCCTCCAAGTGGGCAGGCATGCAAAAGATATTTATTGTTTTTTAAAGAATGAATTGAAATTAAGGAGGCCGATACACTGTTACTGAAGTACTTGGCCACAAAACTCAAAATTTTGTTACTTATCTTAGAGTCTTAACATATGAAAGAATGACACACCTGCTCTTTTAATGTTTTCAACATCCTCTGAGAAGGAAACCAGGCCCTTAATTTGATTCCAGCCACACATTCCCCCCTTCCCCTACCCCCAGCCAATTCTGGATGCCTTTCTTTTTCTTTTTAAAGATCAGTATTCAGAAAGTCTTAAGAGAAATCTGCATGAAAGAATGGCCATGTTTTGTTGATTATAGCCATAAACTCTAGAAACAGTATATCCAACAAGGGAGTTACTCAAATACCATTTGAATTGGAATCTCTTTCTTCAAGAATCCTTCTTTCAACAGCCTTTGTGCAGCGAAATAGACATATCCAGTGGGCTGCTGGGTTAATTACAGCTCTGCATAACTCTAACTGTCCCAGGGGGGAAGAGCCTGTCTCGCTTCGCCTGTTTAAAGGTGTCACTTGCTTGACTTCCTTCTTGATCTCCTTATATTATTTCCAGCCTGCCCTTCCTTCCCCAAGAATGATTCCCTGTAAAGATATCCAGGAAATTCACAGGCTGAAACACTCTGCTGGGGGTCAGATCCCCACGGCTTTTATTGCTGACATAGACTACTATGCAATGCCGTTTGTTGCTGGTTTGGCTGGAGGGCAAAAGAAATGGCGACGAAGGGGAGAACCAGCCCAGATGTTGCTGTTCCCTGTGGGGCTAGAGGTAAAGACCATAGCTCTAACCCACTGGCTTCTCTTTCTCTGCTCTTTTAGCCTCATGATTTTCCCCCGCCTCTACCCTCACTCCCATTTGTAGAGTTTGCACTGAGTCAAATCTCTGACTCAGGTCTCCAGAGAACTGTAGCTCACAGCTTGTCCAGCCTCAGTTTGCACACTTGCAGTGAACAGCCAGATGCTGTGGTGGCCAGCCATGTTTAGGCAGTGTTGACTCTCAAGAAGCATATTTTATATGTGGGATAGAAGTCTGTTACAGTACTAATTCAATCTCCTCCAAGCAAGTTTCCAAATATCTGGACTCAGGGATCATTTTGACCATGAGGCTGTCTTTACATGAAACATCTCCACTTGTTTCTTTTTTTCTTCTTCTTGCTGTACTGGGGATGGAACCCACGGGCATTCTACTTTCTAGCTACACCCACAGCCCTTTTTTTTTTTTTTTTTTTAATTTGAAACAAGGTCTCACTGAGTTGCAAAGGGCCTCACTAAGTACCCGAGGCTGTCCTTGAACTGTGATTCTCCTGTCTCAGCCTCCCAAATGCTGGGATTACAAGTGTGCGCCACCACGCCCGGCTCCACTTGTTTCTGCCAAATCTCATGGGTTTGTGTTTCCACAGCAGAGTCTAGAAGGCCAGACACTCATTACATATGGTTCTCTGATGTTCTTCCTGTGCGTAGGCAGGGCTGGTAATGACCAGCTGAATGAGAAGATCACAAGGAAGCTTTCTGGAAGGTAGGTCCTTATTCTAATAGGCTACAGGAATCAGGTAGGGAAAGGGGGATAAAAACCTTCCCCACTGGCCATTCTAAATATAATACTTAATGTTCATTTTTTCTCAGGAAAACATTGCTAAACATGCATCTTTATTAAAATTTCTAGGAGCTGGGCATGCTGGCACATGCCTGTAATTCCAGTACTTGCAAAGCTAAGACAGATCATAGGTTTGAGGCCAGCTTCAACAATTTGGTGAAATTCTCAGCAATATAGAGAAAACCAGTTTCAAAATAATAAATAGATAGTAGACAGACAGATAAATGGGTAATTAGGAATATGAGTTAGCTCAGAGGTAGAATGCTCCTATGTTCAATCTCCAATTAAAAAAATAATAACTGCCGGGCGTGGTGGCGCACGCTTGTAATCCCTGCGCTTGGGAGGCAGAGACAGGAGGATCGCGCAGGTTCGAAGCTAGCCGCGCGCGCTGGCTTAGGAGACCCTGTTTCCAATTAAAAATGTAAAAATAGGTCTGGGAGTGTAGCCCGGAGGTAGAAGGGCTTCCAGGAACCCCAGTACCATCAAAAAAAAAAAAAAAATAACAAATTCTGTTCATTTCTGTATCTACTATTGCTAAGCCCTATGTGTCTCGGGCTATACTTGAAAAACCAATTACACTACCCTACGCTGCTTTAAAGAGCGATTCTCTATGAACATGAACCTGACCTATCACCTATACGTGAAAACCTTTCAGTGTCTTCCCTTCTCCCTCAGAACAGTTGATATTCATACTATGGTCTATAAGAATCACCCACATTCTATCTCCTGGCTGCCTCTGCCTCTAACCCTCACTTCCTCTCACCTTGCTCTTACCTGTCCAGCTGTACTGGCTTTCTAAAGAGGCCAAACATGTTTCAGCTCCAGACTTTTGCCCTTGCTATTCCCTCAGGCAGGTATAACTCCTCCTTTTTTGGGGTGAATACTTCTTTTTTTTTTTTTTCTGGCGGTACTGGGGATGGAACCCAGGGTCATTCTACCTCTGAGCTACACCTCCTGCCCCTATTTTTTAGTCTTTATTTTGAAACAGGGTCTCATTGATTTGCAAAGGGCCTCACTAAGTAACTGAGGCTGTCCTCGAACCGCAATCCTCTTGTCCAGCCTCCCAAATGCTGGGATTACAAGCATGTACCACCACGCCCGGCAACACTTCTATTTCTTTATTTAGGCCTATGTTAAAATGTCTCCTTAGAGAAGCTGTCCCTGACCTCTCTACCAAAAATTTCATTCTTGCCTTGCTTTTTATCTCCTTAGTATTTAAAATTTTTTAATATTCTTTACCCTCACATGAAATTATACATGAACACCACATGCATGTATTTACTGTTTACTATATCCCTACTAGGAGAATCTACCTACAAGGAGCTGCACCTTGAAGACTGTATGACTAGAACATAACAAACACCATCAAATATTTGTTGACTTGATGAAGGCATTTTCCTTTAAAATTCTTATTCTGCCATCTGAAGCAATCTATTTTTTATTTTTTATTTTTTGGTCATGCTAGTCCTTTCTGAAAATTTTATGCAGAATAAGAAAATAATTATCCAAACTACTACTAATTATCTTGTATAGGGTAGAGTTCCATGACAAAACAGGATAGCAGTCAACTCAGTTTAACCCATTTACTAATCTCGCTGCAATCCACCCCATAGCTTCCCACCCAATACACAAGGGCTTCGCAGTGGATCTTGTCCAAGACTCCCAGAAGTACCGCCTCCATTTTCAGCAACTGCCTAGAAAGATGGTTAAAAAACGACAAGACTTGAAGCCTGGTGACAGTCCTAATGACCTCATCCTCCAATTCCTGCCTCTTCCTTGCCAAGTGCTTCACACTGACCTGGTATGGGACCCCGTTGAGCTCCTCACAGGCAAGTGCCTGTGGCTGCAGAGTACTCCTTTCTCTTTAAAAAATGAGGTCTGTTTTGTCTTTCAGCCTCTCTCCTGTGACCCAGCCTTTCTCTAATATCTCTGGCAGGGCTTTCAGTGATTTCATCTGCAAGACCTTTCAGTATTTGGGGAGGTAAGTTGTCCAGGTCGGGAAACTTGAACTCACTTAAATCTTCAAGTCAATCTCTTTCCTGGTCTTGGACCTAAATTCTCTCTAAGCCAAGGAAATTTTAGACTTTTCCTTCTGAAGGGCATTTTTCCGGACAGGGCTATGGAGGTAAACCTGGAGGCAAATGGCTCTGCTCTTTTGGGATGTTCGTCAACATCACTCCACCAGTTCTCCCTCCCTTTCTTACTCTTGATCAAAACAGATAAACCAAAACTAAACAAACAAAATGGTTAAGCCTCACTTGTCTTTAAGAGTTCCAAGAGTTTCAAGTCAACGTGGACGCAATTCTCACACTTGGGTCACTTTTATGTTTATCCTGGCGCACACATGCGCCTTCCAAATCTCCCTCACTGACTGACACATGCGAGCCCCTCCCCTAGGGCTGGCTGTTGAGTCAGTGTAACAGGCAGTCTCCAGTCTCCTTTCCCTTCTACCTCAGCTCTCTGATTCTTGTCTTCTACGGCACTTACCGGACATGGCTTCAGCTTCTATCTCTGAAGAAAGTGATTACTTTCTCCACAGATGTTTCATCAAGCCATTCTTTTCTTGAGGAGCAGGACAGAATTACACCTTGCTTCCTATAACCTCTAGGAGATGAAATATTTGTCACTCAAGACTCTTTCAGAAGTTCTGCCTTTGGACACAGTCCCTATAATAGTGGACAGTAAGGACAGCCTCAAGCTCCCAAGTCAGGCCTGTTAGGCCTACTCTGTACTGTGATAATTTGGGAGTTGACTTAATTTTACTAGAGCTCAGTTTCCTCACACATAAAATGGTGATGAAAGTACCCTAAGTTGTGTAAAGGTTAAATGAAGTAATAAAAAATTAAAAAAATATATTGCTTGGGTGTATTCATTTCAAGTCACCCCCCCCAATGCCATTTTGGCATGGGGCTGTATTTCTCTTTTCTGTATTTCTATCTTTCTAATAAACTTCTTTAAATCTTCAAAAAATATATTGCTTGACACAAAGGAAGTACTCAATACATGCTAACAGTTAATTTTTTGTGCTCCTTCAATAAGGCATCTGTTTCTCTCAAATGTCCCCACCTACATTCAGCATGGTAGCTCTCATACAGTGGTCACCTTTCCACCTTACAGCTTATCCCACCAGCTCAGGGTCAAATCTCATGAAGTTGTGTTTACTTGGTCAGAGGCAGAAAGAGGTTGTGGAGTCTGAAGCTTAAAAACTTGTAGGGGGTGTTTTATTTTAAACAATTTTTTATTGAACATAAGTAGTATACATTTACACTATATTTGGTGCCCTCTCCCCCCCGCCCCCTTTTCCTCCCCCCCCCAATGGTTGTCCAGGTTAACCATGTCTTATTCATAATTTTACACATGTTCAGGTGTAGACCCTCATTAATCAAGATTGGCCTTTCTCCTCTCCTATCTTTCCATTAAAACTTAGCTAGTAGTAGGGGGTGCTTTTTAAGAAAAGGGACAATAATTTTGTGAATATAAATGAGGAAGAAGGCCTTTGAAGAGGTGAAGGCAGGTGAGGGCCTTGAGGCTTACAGTTATTAGTTCATGATAAATCCACCTCCATGGACACCCCTTCTCATGCTTGACGCAGCAACAAGATCAAAGGCTACGGGGGGAATCAGACCTCTCTCTATCCCTTTACAGTCTCCATTTTCTTGTCTATAAAATGAATCTAATAATATTTAGAGTGGTTCCCACAACTCACCTAGGAAGTAAATAACTGTTTCACATTCTCTTTCGTCAGTTGCCAAAT
The DNA here is from genome assembly GCF_963383645.1 of Muscardinus avellanarius. NCBI lineage: Eukaryota > Metazoa > Chordata > Mammalia > Rodentia > Gliridae > Muscardinus > Muscardinus avellanarius. Next base: position 85,792,557 of record NC_137796.1, on the reverse strand, counting down.
CCTTTTGATTTGATTTCCAAGATGAATTTAATCCCCTTTCTTCCTTCATCCCCTATGCTACCCACTCTGAGTCTCTGTTGCCTCACTCCTGGACAACAGTCTTCCAGCTGCTGGTGCTCAACTCTGGCTGCCCATAATTCAAACTCTATATGGTTGCCAGACTCCTCTTTTTCAATGACAAATCTGATAATGTCTATTCCTGCTTTAAATGCTCCAGTGACCTCTAATTCATCTTTTCAAGATAATTTTCTCAAGAATGTTAACACACATACACACACAGAATTGTCTATTACTTTATGTCATTGTCTTATGATAATTTTTAGAAACAAGGGTTCCCTTAATAGATATTTAGAGATTCAAAAACTGTAAATAGAAATTATTCATTTTACTTATATGTGCATGGAACAGATAAAAATCAATCATGTATTTGTTCACAAAGAGCATCTTAATCAATGCAGAGAAGTAGAGATTGAAAAGGCTGCATTTAACACTAAATTTTCAGGGCAAAAAACAGGTCCATTTTGTTTGCTGATGTATCCAGAGAGCCTAATTCATTACCTACAATACACTAAGTCTTAGTAAATTTATGTCAAAGAAAAGAATAAATGAAGATATGAATGGCAGATGTCACCACTTTTTACAAAGAAGATACTGAAATTCACTATAATAGTCCAAACATTTATAGATTGATAGGCAAAGTTATAAATACTACATAATTAATGTTACTATTTAATATTAATCACTAGGCACCCCAAATATCCTTCCCATAACGCAATTCCTTCTATATCAGCTTGTTGCGTGGCTTATCATGGAGTGCATCTTCTTCCTCTTATTATCTTTGGGCAACCAAATTTCCCTAGATGTACAAGATGTGCCCCATGACTGGTGAAGGGTCTCATACTACTGCCAGTCAAGAAATCCAGATTCCATTTTTTATCACAGCTAGCTACCTCTATTCTCTCCACTGTCCAGTTCTGAATGAGACAGTGAAAATACCACTGTACCATTCACTCTCTTTTACCTACCCACTGTCTAAGACCTTTGGTTCCCACTATGCCTTCCTGGTCTCTTCCACCTGCTCCAGCCCCTCTGCCCCCCTCCTGTCTTGTATATCCCAGCCAGTGGCCTTCCTGGAGCTTCTGTTCCCTCCCACTGCTCAGCCCCCTCTCAGCTTTGGATTTCTCTGCACAGTCTTTCTGTTAACCCCAACTGCTTCCTGGTTTACTGCAGCAGCCAATGGACTTCTCCAGCATATGAGGACTTAATATTTCCTTTATTGGGTCCTGTATTCGCCCATCATCTCCCTCTTTGTCATGATATAATCCACCGGCAATTACCAGCAAATTACAACTAATTACTTTCAGCTCAATGACTCAGAGAGACCAGGTTGTAAACCAACTAGGAAAGTAAAAGGGTTTTACTTCTCCTCACATTTCTCTAGCTTCTGGCTAATGTGAAGGAATTTAATACACTCTGTTGTCTGTGTTAGACTATGTGCACTTGAAGCCCGATTTCTCAGTGGAAAATGATAGGCTCTGTCCCCAACTAAAAGGCTTCAGGCAGCTGTCAGTAACCTGAAATAGTACCCTTGGGGCAGAGTCCTTCCTGATTCCCCAAATTATGTCCCTGTAAGTGTCCAGGAACAGAGTAGGTCCCATGACCTGCTTTCTTTTCAGTAGGGCAGATGAACATTCCCTGGGGCAAATGTTTCCCTCAGTTGAAGAAAAAGAAAGTAGATGCAGAAAGCATCATTCAGTCAACCAAGCCAGGCTGTATAGGATACTCTCTTGACCCCCCTTTTTCCCGATCCCTGTTTTTAAAATGAGAAGCAGAAGGAGCTAAGAATACCATAAATGTGAAGAAAGAGGCCAGGTGGAGGGAGAGAGGGAAGATAATGAAGAGGGCACAATGCCCAAATGTGAAATAGAGGCCCTTCCCAGCTCTGGGAAACAACCTTTAAACAAACAGAAATCTCCGGATAAACTGAATAAAAATCATTTGTTTTGTTATCCAAGACCCTAAAAGTATATTACACTGGACCTATTTCACCTGGCCCAACTCATATTCCACATTTTGTCAAAGCTGTGCTGCCATTCGAATTACCCAGAGTATCTTTCTCTGGCATCTTTCAGAATGAACTCACCCGTTAACACCTAATCAATGCTGCCTTTAAATTATTTTTGTGTGTGGTACTGAAGATTGAACCCAGGGTCTACCTCTGAACTATACCCCAACACTATTTTTTATTTTGAACCAGGGTTTCATTATGTCCTGAGGTTGCCTGTGAACCTGTGATCCTCCAGTCTCAGCTTCCCAAGTCCTGGGATTCTCGGCATGCACCACCATGGCTGGCTTCAATGCTGCCTTACACTTGTCTCTAAACCAGCTCTCCTGGGTCCACTCTGGTTCTCACCATATCAAGTAACACAGCTCTCCAGCACATTCCTGGTACTGGTAGTAGGATCCTAGAGGAGTCACCTAGATGAGCCTGTGCCTCACTGGTCTTCTTTTCAAATGGGGATGATAAAATGAAACCTCCGCCACTGTACTCTTGTGGAGATCAAGACATCAATTCATGTGAGGTACTTAAAAGTATGTGGCACGTTGTGAGAGCTCAACAAATGGCATGTCTTCATGTTGCTTGCTGCACATTCCAGCACTTGACCATACGTTGCACTGACTAGCTCTGGTCCACAAATGCCTCCTGTTTCCCCAGCCACACTGGAAGCTCAGGGAGGATAGATGCTATGTCTGCACCTATTTAAAGTACTCCGAAGCCCTGTACACAATAGAGACTTAGAGTTCCCCAAAAGCAACATCACGGAGTATCTACCATGTATTAGGTGATGAAATAGATGGTGAAAAAGAGGTCACCTAGGGATGTAGGGAGTATATGAGAAAGCATATATTTTCTAAATTAACCAGCTCCCCCCTTTTCCGTATCTGCCTCTAAATTCTTCAAGAAGATGCTGGTGGCAAGCTTGCATTTGTACTGAGCAGACTTACAGATTTGTTAAACATTGTGTTTTGATGAAAAATTAATAGCTACTTTTGACCCACATGGATTAGTTTCACTTTCTCTAAGTATCCCCTTAATTGAGAAACTAGAATTAGGTGAAAGATACAATTAAACAGAGCATACTGCTCCCCCTACCAGTCTCCATCCTCCTTCCTTTCTCTCCATGTTCTCTTGCCCAAGTGTTTATTTAATAGACTCTTTTCCTACTAGCAGGATGAGATTACTCAGCAAACACATAAAACAAGGGTGGGAGGTGTGTTTTATGTGGGTGCAAGGCTGTGCTCAATTTACCAAGATTGGTGGCTGGAGATTTACAGGAGGAGGGGAAAGATCAGAAATCCACTTCCACGGTATCAAAAGGTAGACAAGTGTAGTTAAGTCTCAGGGTAACCAGCTGTCAGAGACTGCCCATGTGCTGCTTTATCAGAGTTTGGCAAAACTTCTTGGTAAACTCCCTGAAATGTGCTGGCCACCCTAGTAAGAAGCTGGGCAAAGTCCACTCTTTGTGCATTAGAACACATGCCCTAATGCCCTGACAAGAGGACATAGATCTTCCTCTCACCCTAAAGTCAGTATGATAGATAGATAGGAATACTGTGTTATAACCAAGTGTTATAGTAAAAAAAAAAAAATACAGTCAGTAACCCCAAAGACCAAAGATTGTTTTTTTTTTTTTTTTTGTGTGTGTGTGTGTGTGTGGTACTGGAGATGGAACCCAGGGGCATTGTAGATCTGAGCTACACCCCCAGCCCTATTTTTTTATTCTTGTTATTTTTGAAACAGGGTCTCACTGAGGTGCGAAGGACCTTGCTAAGTAGCTGAGGTTGTCTGAGAACCATGATCCTCCGGTCTCAGCTTCCTGAATGCTGGGATTACAAGCGTGTGCCACCACGCCCAGCGCCAAAGACTGTTTTTGGATGAGTTTTTCTATGGGTTTCTGGATTTCACTGGACGAGTGATTCCTCCTCCTTCTGAAGGATATGCCAGGGTGAATGAGAATTCAATGCATTTTCTCTGACAACAGAGTCTCAAGAAACTTCTATTAGAAATGGACCCAGAGCAGTTCACTGCTGCCCTGGAACTGCAGATGTTTATACCTAAACCCATCTTTCATCTGAAGACTTACACTCCTACAGGTTTCCAGAGAGTGTCTAAAACCAACCCAACCTGTCAAATCAAACTTCGTGCATGGTGGTTGATTGACTTTGTTTTCCCCAGCAGATTTTTTTTCAATATCAAGATCCAATAGTGACTATGACATCGCTCACATATCCCACATTTGTACATTAAGACAAAGAGAGCACATGGGGAGGATAGATAATTGCACTAAAAACATACAGAGCAGGGTGTGGTGGCACACACCTGTAATCCTAGTTTTTGGGAAGCTGAGACAGGAGGTTCCTTGGATCAAGGCCAGCCTGGCCTACTTAGTAAACCCCTGTCTCAAAAACTAAAAACGGCAGAGGTGTAGCTCAGAAGGATCCTGGGCTTAGACTGCAGTACTAAAAAAGAAATCCCCCTCAAACAAAACAAAAGATATCTGGAAGGAACTTTACAAATTATTTGCTTGGTTAGAAATTAAGGAGAATTTTACATTGGACATCCGTATACCTGCCACAACATTCTACCAGTAATATTTTACTATATTTTCTTTATCATGTGTCTCTTCCATCTAGCCAGCTCATTAATTATTCATCAATCCATTTTTAAAATTGCTTCAAAACCTCAACAAAATATAAAATGAAACCAACCCCTTAATGAAGCTATTTAAAGAACAAATTCTCAAACTTTTTGAGTAAGCCTAATATATAAAACAGATAAAAATTAGGCTGTATGGTTGATGCAAAATCAAGGTTAATACAAAATGTCCTAACAACGCCTCTGCTCGCTCCCAGGTGCCAAGTGTGGGAGAATACCTCACTTGACAAATGGGCCACAGAGCCCTAGGAATGGTGTGACCCCATCACCCACATACCTGAGATGTGCCAGTGGGTAATTCAACTTATGATTCAGTTTTCTTAGTTGTAAAATATACAAAACAATGCAAAACGGGTAGCAAATTCTTGGCATATAGTAAGTAAATGCTCTCTCCAGGTAAGCTGTTATGTTATGATCATTATTAGTATTATCAACATTATCATTACCACCTGAGAGCCTCAGAGAGCATGGCGTACAGCCTCAAATAGGATGTGCGGGTAAGAGGAAAATAGTGGGAAGCCTGGGGTGGGAATGCAGGGACTCAGATGCCACTGCGGAGTCCATAATCAACCTTCAATAACTTGGCCTGGCTCACAGTGGTATGTAATTGAGAAAAATCCCTGTGTCCCACTTTTCTCAAAGGGATGGTTTAGAGATTAAAAGACAAAGTAAGTACAAACATATTCTGGAAGCAGATTTCTGCAGTGACTCCAGGCATTCCTATTGTTATTATTATAGGTGTTGCTTTAGGAACTGACAGCTGCTGGGTCACCTGGAAACCAAACTTCCTTTTTTGGACTTTAAGCTATACCATTGTTCAGGGCGACTTCTCCAATCCTCATATTGCTGCCATCACCTTGTTTCTGAACTAATTCAGTGGAGTTTCAAGACCCTTTATGACTGGACACCAAAATGTCTATAGAGCTTTTGCCATCACCACTAGCCCTTTTCCCTTGATACACCCAGGGCTCACTATCTGCCAGGTGTACAATCTCAAGTTATTTCTGGGCATACCATACCATTCCATGTACTGCAGAGCAGAGAAACACAAGACAAGAGCTTGGCACTGTGTTGGCATTTGCAGAAGTTTTTTTCCACCCCCCCCCCCACAGAGAAACACCAAGGAGTTAATACTTCATACACAAATAAATGGAGGCAGAGACAGCTGAAGCAAATTCAGCCAGGACTCAGCTGATGGCTGGTAGGTTTCAGAGACCTGATTCTAACCATTTGCTCCAGCAGCCAAAGCTGACCCCTCTGTAAGACTGGACCAGGCTGCCCTTGCTCAGGCTGTCTGCCTCCATCTGTGGCTGGCGATCTTTCAGGACATGGTCCTGAGGCCACTAGTTCTGGGAAGCCCTCTGTGCTTCTGCAGGCACCTCCCCGGCCCTCCTGCCTACTCTGCACAGACTATAGCTTTGAGATTCTGGTTTTGAGACTCACTAGTCAGGGCAATTCTCTCTTCTGTACAATGTGGAGAATGGTACCACAAGACCATGGGACTCTGCCATTTGGCTGGCTCTGTGGACCTTGGTCTTGTAGGCAGCCTTACTGAACCTACAGTGGGGCCTATCCTGCACACACCAAAGGACACTCCCCGGACCACATTCCAATCCCTGGCCCATCACCTCTGAGCTGCAAAGGAGCCTGAGGCTCTGCTTTTATTACTTGAGTTGTGCAGGTAATTAGGCCCAGGTGATTGGGCTATATATTTTGCAAAACAAACAGTGCCTTGTCTGTGTTTAGATTTCGGTTACATTCTGGGATGGTGCCCAAGAAGTAACTGAGAGTGCTGGACACAGCCACACAGCCATCTGGAGTTCTGAAAGAGCAGAGGCTGGCTTTGACCCTGGGCTATTGCAGCTTAGCTAGAGCACTGGTGAAATGGGCTTGAAGTGCATAGAAGTCCATTTATGTCAGGAACTTCCCAGAGGATACCCAGTGAACACCCAGAATTAAAGATTCACTTTTTGGGAATCAAACACCCTCCCAACATTCCTTTTAGATACTTGTTAAAGGGTCTTTCTAACCAAGAACTACAACTCCATCATTCTCAATGTGGTGAATGGTCAGCAGATACCATTTTCTCATCATATTTTTTGCCATGGAGAGACAATGAAGTTGCATCAGGATCTAGTGAGGGAAAGAAAAAAGAAAGCCACATGACCAGTGACTTATCAGGATCAGAAATGAGGCGTTTTACCCTGGCGTGGTGGTGCATAGCCAGGACAGTCTCAGCAACCCAGCAAGGCTCTCAGCAACCTAGTAAGACTCTGTTGCAAAATAAAAAATAAAAAGTGGCTGGGTGTGTAGTTTGGAGGAACAACATCCCTGGATCCAATCCCCAGGACTACAAAAAAAAAAAAAAGAAAAAAAAAAAGAAAAAGAAAAAACTTGGGGTTCTAGTCTGTATACGTTTACAAACAAGTGTAGAAACATGGCATTTGTCCTTCCTCACTTTTAGGTTTAAGGAAACATTAACTTGGGGGCCCACATAACCCAGGTGATGGTAATGGACAGTTGCAGGGACTGCCACAGTTCAGTTGTTTTGGACAACAAGGCCCACATTGGGTGTATCAGCAGAGAGGAACAGGTAGCCACGGGAGCCTTGTAATCTTCCAACACACTTCAGAACGGTTGGGGGTCCACGCCGCAGCCAGAGGCAGGGCACCCTTGTCAGGAAGCCGCACAATAAACCCTTCCCAGAAAAAACAGCATGCACCAGACAAGGAAATGGTTCCCAGCTGGGCGGCACCACTCTGTGCTCGTGTTTGGGTTTATTCCTAAGGTATGGTACCTGAGAAGACATTCCTGAAAAAGGGCAAAGGAGTAAGTTACCCACCAACTGCCTGGAAATACCAACAAAGCCCCAGAAAGGAGGTGGAAGACACCTCCCTATCTCCTTCACCCTCAAAAACAACTACTTCCTGCTTAAGGAGCAGAGAAGAGAAGAGCAATTCACCCACGAACAAAGCCTGGCCACTTGGCAGCCATCCAAGATTCTAAAGAGAAACCTTGAATTTTGAACACATAATAGACAAGGGAGTCAGCTTAAGAAAAGATTTCATCTATCAGCTAACAAGAGGCTGGGGTCATGAAGTGGGGTATTCTTTATACTTGAGAGACCATGCTAAAAATCTCAGCAATGTAGCAGGGGGGTGGGGACGGGGGAGCCAGGCGCAATGTTCTTAGCATGTAATGGAGGTTGCAGTTTCGAGGAGGCTTATCATTTCTTCTGACATCCTGACAGAAATGTGTAATATAGAAGTTTAGCAGTGTGGGCAGGTTAAATTATACGAGGCAGAGGAAATCATTTCACTGTGAATTGAAGCGTTGCTGTGGGCCACTTCGGCAGAGCGGCAGCAGCCTGGCTGCCCCCAGCCCCAGCCGGCTGAGGAGAGGAGGGGGCTCAGGAATGGGCAGAGGGAGCTCAGAGGCTCATGTTTACTAAGCAACGGCCCTTGAAGGGGGCACTGAATGTCGGCAGGCTTTGTGCTCTGCCTGTACTAGGCTCCTCTGGCTCCCCTGGAAATGGGAGGAGTGTGGCCTCAGGGTGCCTGGGAGCCAAGAGGACCAGGAGTCCAGCCTGCTTCTCTGTATAGCTCTTTTCACCCCACCCTCCCCACCTAGGAGGTAACAAAAAGCTCTGTTCAGCATAATGATTTGGAAGGTTCTGAAGGGACTTTTAATCATCAGAGAAAGATTAAATTACATTCAGTAAAATTTGAGTCAAGCATATTTAACTGCAGCCAGGGTCTTTTAAAATCACGCATCTGCAGCTCTCTATGTGACACATCCCTATTAAACAGAGTGCTCATTACCGCAGCATGGCGGCCCCCCCACCCACCCAAGCACTGCAGTCCATCCACACAGGAGAACAAGCTGGATGTCAAGGCAACTTTTCCTCACCAGGACAACAGCGCCTTTCCCGCCCCTGTATTTTAACTACACTAGTACAGACAAAGGAAGTTAAGACTGCTACTGTGTGGTTTTCTGACTGAGCTTCCTGCTGTACTCTGAGCTGTCCCTCTCAGGCCTGAGAGGCTGCTCCAGCCCAACAGTGCACAAGCCTGAGCTATGGTCACAGAGAAAAGAGATCTAATCATCACCAAAGCCTGAGTGGTGTGTGTACGCATGTGTGTTTGTGGTGCTAAGTAACCTAGGACCCCACAATGTGTTAAGATGCGCTCTACCACTGAGCTACATACCCAGCAATCAACTGACATTTTTAATAAGGATACTATGCTTCTACCACACAGGACACGTGGCACTTCACCACCCTTAACAGAACAACCCTATTATAGGCAGGTAAATGAGCTCCTTTTACAGACGAGAAAATTGAGCCCTGATCACACCACTGGTAGGAGAAGACTCAGGCCCAAAGGTCTTGCAATTTCTACTATACTGTGCTGCCTGGAATAAAGGGAAAGTGTGGTTGTCTCCTCGCCCCCAGAGCCCCGATTGCTCTCCTTGTCATATGCACACATGTGGCATCCCCCATATACGCTTTTTTGGAGGTAGCATTAGAAGATTGGGAGCATTAATAAACAGGCCTGACTTAGCACCTGCCTGGGGGTGGGGTATGTGGCAAGAATCCTTGAACTCTACCTCAGGCCTCTCTAGCAGCCTCTGGACCAAGACTAGGCCACAGGAGTTTGCAGGGGAGCCAGCGCTGCTGGGGCCTAAGCAAATCACACTTCACGCTCCAGGGCCTGCCAGCTGACATGTGCAGCCAGGTGAAACCAGGTTAAAAACTGACATCCAGGGTGGCCACAACTGAGAGGAGAGGTCACTGAAGTGTGTGTGTGTGTGTGTGTGTGTGTGTGTGTGTGTGTGTGTAGGGAGGCAGGCCTTCATGTTAGGATCACCTTGGGGGTGCAGACCTGCCTCCTAAAGGAACGGTGGTTGTCCTGCCAGTTGTCTGCCAGGGGGTGCTCCTGGAGCCCCTGCCTTTGGTATAATCTAGTCCTGTTCACAGCTTCCTATCCCTTCAGCATTCTCCCATCTTCTTTGTGTGGTCTGGAAATCTAGCTCATGGTGGTGCCTCTGAATACTTTACAGTAAATGGGCATTAATTAATGCTAAATGACAATAGAATTTCCCCCAAATTACACATGGCACTTGCATTAAGAGCAAAAGTGTTCATTTGAATAGATGTATCTCCTTGAGTACCGTGAGAATTTACAGTGATTTGCTAAGGATAAGAAGTAAACTCTCTTAAGTGAGAGTTCTCTTTAACTAAAACAAGAGTAAAAGCTTTTAGAAGTGATGGTTAATTACAATAACAATTTAGCCATGGACTATGTGAATCTTAGATGAGAATGGAATTGGTGGTAAGCGGCTGGGGCACCAAGGCTGAAACCATTCTGGTTGTCAGGTGTCTGTGCTGGGTAGGAAGGAAGCAAAGGTCTACAAAGCACTACACAGCACAAATGCAGAAAGGTGTGCATGAATGCTGTATTTCATCCATACAACAACCCTGTGAGACAGGCATTAAATCTAGAGATGGTGAACTTTAGAGGGGCGGGGTAACTGACAAAGCTCACATGGCCAGAAAGTAGCACAGGTTTGCTTGACCTTACAGTTTTCTGCTTTAAACTTGCATCTTTGTGTAAGCAAAGCTCTGAATGCTCACTCGGCACAGTGATGGCTGAACCTCCACAGTATGGGAAACACAAGAGGCTATGTCTTAGCAAATGGCGTAAAAACATCTCTTGGGGTTGGATCCAAGGCAGTGAGGGTGGCAAAAGGTGAGATGGGAGGGAAGAAGGGCTCAGGAGGATAAAGAAGGGATTAAAAAAAAAAAACCTCATAATACAGAGTGGAAGACAGTGCAACAGAAATTAACTTAAAAGTCTCTTCAAAAGGGAAGCCTGAACTGAGGTGGAGAGGGAACACGACGGAATCTACACAGAGGTGATGAAGGGTGTGCTTTCGCACTTTCCTTAGGGATCATCACCTGTGCTTTCTGTGAATGACCTGTTCCTCCAAAGCTTAGCGATTTTCTGCTGACTTTCTGCTTGGCTCTTTCCAAGCTGCATGGACTGATGACACTGATGTGTCCCTTTCTCTCTGATCTCCAAGTACTTTGCCATGATCCATTTCCCAATAGGTCTAACACTGGGTTGCTCATTAACTTGGCTATAACAAATTAATCAGCTAGTGCATGTTAGTTTTTTGGGGGGTATAGTGGCAGGCAACAAATTAGAATAACAGTATGGAAGGGACTGAAATCTAAATTTTCCTGAGTACTTCTTATTATGGGTCACATCATTCTAGATGTTTAATATCCAGATTAAATCAAAACAAAACTGGAGCATCTCAGAGGCATTAGGATTGCCCAAATTTACATAGCATTATCTTGCTAGAGCAAGAAATTGTGGTCTCCTGAAGTTGTGGTCTCCTGTCTCTACCTTTCAAGGCATCTCCTATATCCAGAGTTTAGGGCACCCATGCTGTCTCATTTCCACAGGATCCTCAGGAGCTAACCTCTGGGGGCTCTGGCCCCTGGGCTGCACCATTCTTGCCCCCTTTTCTTTCATCAAAAGGCTGGCTGTCATGAACAACTGGATCGCATTCAGAACACTTTAGCCAGTTTAGAAGCAAATGTCTTTGTCATTAGGCAATAACTACAGTAATATTTATTAAGGCGAACAACCATGGATGAATAAAAAACTCAGGGAGTGAAAGTATGGTAAAACACAGGTATTTGCGTAATCTCACAGTATTTTGCCACAAGATCCTTATTAATTTGAATGGAGAAAAATAGTAGCTTTATAGTAGAGAAACCCACCAGGCAATACACTAACCAAGTAATCAAAGTTGATAACACCAGTAAGAAGGCCTCACATACCCTTATCCAACATACTGAGAAGGGCATAGTATCATTCTTACTGCCAAAAATGTAGAAGCTCAATCTGATCAAGAGAAAGTACCAGTCAGACTTGTATTGAGGGAGGGATATTCTATAAAATAATTGGTATTAGACTCTTAGAATAAAAATATCCAGGTTATGAAAGACGAAGAAACATTGAGGAATTGTTCCAGAAGGAAAGAGGCTAAGGAAACATGTTTCTGGATGAACCCCTGGACTAGAAACAGGACATGATGGGGACAAGACTCAAAGGTTGACGAGTACACAGATTTAGTTAATGGTATCATATGTGTTGATTTTCTGGTTTGGATATTTGTCTTATGGTCTTATATTAACAATAGAAAAAACTGAGGGAAGAGGATACAGAAATGTCCTGTACTATTTTTGCAACTTTTCTGAAAGCCTGAAGTTTTATCAAAGTTAAAAAAAAAACCCTTCAGGCTTATAATCCTAGTGACTTAAAAATAAAGAATAAAATAGGGCTAAAGGTATAGCTCAGAGGTGGAATGGCCCTGGGGTCAACCCCTAGTAAAACACCGGTAAAAAACCCACACATGTATACACACAGGACTGAGGGTTTAGTTTAGTGGTAGTGTAACACTGGGTTCAATTGTTTATACTTAACAAACAAACAAACCTACACAAACATTAGGAATTAAAATTATTTGCTGCTGGGGATGGTGGCTCTGAGGCCTCCCAAGTACTGAGATTACTAGTACTTAAGATCTTGAGGAAGATCATAAGTTTAATCACAAGGCCAGCCTGGGTGACTTAGCAAGACCCTGTCTTAAAATTTAAAAATAAAAAGAGCTGGGATAAAGCTCAGTGGCAGAGTACTTCTGGGTTCAATCCCAGTACTGCAAAAAAAAAAAAAAAAAGTTAAATGATGTTATTCTGTTCTCAATGGTTATAATTTCCATATATGTTAATTTGTATACCTACAGATAAAATAGTTACTGTGTTCTGGCTGTGCCCCCCCCCCCACTCCCAGAGCTCCAGTGATCTCTGCTGCTCAGAGTATTTGGTTTCTCAGACACTGACCTAGAATTCGGATCACTCCTGCCATCAGAACTGTACACACTCTGAGGCTCCTGCAAGTCCCACCCTCCTAACATTCCCTTTAGCCCTTCTTTTAGTGTCTGACTGGCAGCACCATTAATACCAACAAGGTCAGTCTTACCTGAACCTGAATCACCCATGGCTCCTCCCTTAACATTCACATCCCAGTGGTGACGAAAGCACAATCTCCTTCCTTTACTCTTACTTTGCTTCAGAGCCCTCTCACCTGGCCTTCTGTGGCAGTTTTCCCTTTGGACATGTGGCCCAAGTTTCCCTTGCTGTCATCTCATCCTTAACATCACAGCTTGAATTCCCTCCCCCCAAATCAAATGTGATGTGCTATTCACCTACATAAAGTCCCTGGCAGTTTCTGTCTGGATTAAGTCCAAACTCTTAACTTGCTGCACAAGGTCTGTTTATAGGGAGCTGTTCATACGCACCTACATTCACAGCCTCATCTTCTCCCACACTCTACCACGAGCATTGCTCCAAATAGACAGAAGTTCTCACACTTTTCTCCATATGCTAAGCCTTTCACAACTCTTTGCTTTTTGCAAATAATTTCCCCTTTGCCTATTATCTGCACCATCCTTGCTACCTAGTAATTATCTACTCCATGTGTCTAGTGAGATCTAATTCAGATCTGATCCCCCTAGACAGTATGGTTCTGTTTTATTTTTATTTTTTGCATTCAAAAACAATATACACTATGGGGGTCTTATAATTTATCAGGGTACCATAGCCATCTCTACTCAATTAGACCATGTCCCTCTGAAGGCTTGTTATGTCTTTGCCATCTTTCTATCCCTAGTTCCCCAAACAGTGCTTGGCTCAGCACACAGTGGGGGCTAAGTTGCAGTGAAAGAAGCTATGCTACTTTCCAGTCTTAGGAAAGTCATTTCAGCAAGGCTGCCTGCTGGACACAAATTAGGCACTCTGGGATGACTACAATCCCTTTGGAAAAGCAGGTTTTAGTTTGTACCCTAGGTAAGTCATTTACTAATTGGCATCCTAGTGACTTAAAAGACCTTTTTGTCTCTCAAGGTGGCTGTCTTACACTTGGGGAGTAACACATCATCAACTATATTTACAATATTAATGAATTCCAGTCTATTCTAAATACATGTGCACATGAACTCTCCCTACTATAAAATCCTGTGCCCTTATATTGCTTTAATAGTTTAAAAGCAAGATAGAATCAATCTGTAAATAGAATGCAACATACTTTATGAATTTTTAATTGTAAGAATTGATATTTGAGATTCTGCGATCATTCTGATCATTCTCAAAGTGTTAATGTTGGTTGATCGAGGTAATTTCTATGGCTGGAAAGAAGTGGTGCCTGTCAGTGCCTGGTCCAAATGGCAGAGAAATTAGGGTGAGCTTCATAGAACATACTCTTTCTGGCCAACTCCCACTTTCTTGCTCCGTGCTGAATCTACTACCACTTACGGAATTACTTTCAGAGCAGTACTTTGAACGTCTTTCTACTCCCAGCTAATTGATTCAGACAAGAGCACCTGTCTTAAGTTGGGCCTTTCTGGAGAACGTACCACCTACCTTATTTGCAGGCAGTCAGAATCCCTTCTCTGGATCTTGGTGACTATAGTGGAAAAGAAAGATAATCTTTCTTCTACTGGCTGAAGCTGAAACATGAATGGGCCATGGTTTCCATCAAAAGGAGAAACCAAGTCTCAGAAACAATCAAGATTAAATCAGACAGGCAAAAAGAAGAGACAAAACCAGGAGGGCACCCAACTCCTATTCAGTCCTCCCAAAGTCTAATCACCTGTCTCTGCCTTTCTCATAGCTTGCTCATTTTAACACTTATTTGAATATCAAAAGCCCATATATTTCCTTATTTGTTGGTCTGAGTAAAACTTACATTATTTAAAGCAAAGAAGAGTCTTTAAAAATATAACCCTCCTAATATAAACAGCCAAAGTTATGAAAACTTAGTAGTTTTATAATAGCCTGATGATTATTGAAGGCTCTTCTAGGAGTTCCATTGTAAGAGGTCACATAACACTTTATCTGGCTACAGAAGGTTGAAAAATTCCATTATAAGGAACAGTTGCTTGGTACTTGATTTGTTACATAAACACTAAGTTTTATCTACTCTTTTTAAAGTGGGTCTACCTGCACATCATTAGAGGCCCAGGAAGGGGTGAGATTACAAGTGTGACACTACTTACACCAAGTAAATAATCCACACATGTTGTCATGTTGTCTCTGGGGAATACATTATTTTAAGTTATTACTGCATTCTAAACAGACCATCTGAGAGGGATAATTACTTTAGGATGACTGGATCAATACTTTTGTCCTTATCCTTTACTACTTGAGTGATTGAATCTAAGGCTAGAGGAGAAACTCAGGTCAACCCTCTGGACCTACTGTAATCTAGCAGGGAAGATCAATTGTGTGCCTGTGAGCCCAGCGACGGGAGTGGGGCCAGGGAGAACAAATCTGAGTGTGCTAACTTAATTTTAAATTTCTCAACGAGACAAGCTATGCTTGTCTATGGCTCTTCTGTTGCAGCACTTTTAAAAATTGCCCTGCAGGTACAAGGTATAACTCACTTTACAAATAGTTTATTGAATAAGTTCATGAATTATGACCCTACCATGTACATGGCCAATGGTAAGAGCAGATTGTCCTTCTGCCCAGGAGGGGTGACATCTGAAGCTTGGAAGGGAGGGAGAACAGGGGACTTGAGGCAGAAAGAGGTCTTTCTGGGCAGAACAAAAGGTAATGTCCACAAATGCAGGCGCATGTGTATACTCACATGCCCAAGGTCTGTTGACATGAAATTTGTGATCATTTTATTTGATCTGGCAGCCTGTGGTCCCTGACCCATATCCCACTCATAACTAAGAGACAAACTTAAATCCTCTCAAAATCATGGTTCAACAAAAGTTTATGTTCAATTCTTCCCAATAAGAATAACAAAGGATTCTAAGCAATACAAAAAAAAAGGAAGCAGTTTGCCAGAGTGACTGTTTAGTCTTAACCTATCAAAATGAATGCCTTTCAAGCACCTTAGAAGCACCATTTGCATGCAAGTAATGTGCTAGCTGCAAATGGGACATATTACTTAATTAAAGCTCATCACAGAACATCTTTTCTGAGCAATATTTTGTTGGATGTTAGTTGAATAACAACTGAAAATAATAAAATACTCTTTGAACATTTTCTTTTATTCTAACACGTCACTATTCTCCCTGGTCTTCCCGTCAGCGCTCAGGCTCACTGGAATGTGGCATTGAGGAAAGTCCTGCTCACTGATGGAGAGCGGTGTCTTCCAGCGGGACAAGGTGGGTTGAAAGCCTGGCTCACCACTCACCAGGTGAAAGACTGAGCATGTTACCCAATACCTCTGTGGCTCGGTTTCTACCTCTGTAAACTGGGAAGTTGAATAGTACCTACCTATTAGGGATGGAGTGTAGATTAGATGAGTCAATGTATGTAAAGTATTTGCAAACATCTTTTAAGTAATAGTTATTCCTACCTCGAGGTAGGGTGAAACATTAGAAACCCTATAGGCTCTGAAGTCAGAAACCCATTTTTGCTACCATTATGATCTAAGTTATGAAACTTCTTTGAACTCTTAAGTAAATGAGGGTGATCATGCCTGTAATTCATTGTGTTGGTGTGAGGATTACATAAGGTAATATGTCAACTGTCTTAGTAAAAATTTCTAACCGAGTTCATGAAAATATCAGGCTCAGTCCAGCTGCAGTGAGGGGCATGGTTCCACCATACAGAGGATGCTTCCTTCCTTCAGTCCAACCACAGGCAGACAAGAACAATAAAAATCTGCCTATGGCTTGGGAGAGATCTATGCTCATTCTGGGCTTTCCTTGCAGAAGAAATTATTCCCCAGCTACCCTGGGGGCTTATAAAGTCAGGAGGCAGTGGACTGCAATGGCCACTGCAGTCAGCCCCTGGTTATCCACACAGGCAGCCTGTCACCTGCCAGTCTGCAGTGTCCAGACACACACACACCTGGAGGCTGACTCCCCACAAAGTCTTCCCCTGGCAGCTTCTTTCTCAGGGCAAAAAAAGAGCAGCCCTGCTTGGGCTGTCCCCGCCCCCAAAGCACCTCTGAGAAGGAAGTCAGGGCCCTTGGGCTCCCCGTCAGACCGCCTGCCTGAAGCACACACTGGAGCCGGGAACTTGCCTGAGAAGCCAGTAAAATTTTAATGCACTCTATAGTGCGGTCATGTCATACTCGGTTATGGCAAATAATCCCAGATGCCTGCAGAGGTAAAATGGAGCTGTAATGTGCTTGCCTCCTAACCCGAGCTGACAGCAATGATGTACGACTACCATTAGCGGAAAATATCACTTCAACTAACCCATGATCCAGCTCTGCTCAGGGTCACATTATCCATGAGGAACAAATTACACTCCCAAAGTAAATACAAATTTTCTACACGAAATGGGTACAAAAAAAGGGAAGGGGCGATCCGTTCCCTTCGCCAGCACGCTGCTGAGTGACATAGATGATAAAGGACAGGACAAATCATTGGCTGACAGAGCGCTGTGCCGTAATCAGCTCAGCCGGCACGCACTCCAGCCAATAAACACTATATTCTCCCCTTAGTGGCAAATACATAATCTTTAACATGGACATGGCGGCTTTGGATATTTACTACCACTTGGGCTGCAGAAATGCTCCATGAAGCACTTGCTGCCAGAAAAGGAAAGGCCTTTGGTGCTGATGGACTCAGATATCCTCTTGAGGGGTAAGAGTCGGGGTCTGGGATGGACCAGAGGGTTCTTGAGGGAACAAGTGACAGCCAGGAGCCAAGCCACTTTGGAGGGGTGCAGTTCAGGAGCCACAGTGATACCAGACCCTTTCTCCTATGCTCTGCTGAGAAGGCAAACAGTCTGAGAGATGGCATGGGAGACAAGATACCCTGGACTAGGAGCTCAGAAGTTCTTCTGTTCTACACTCAGCTCTTCCCCAGACCACTTGGGTGATGAAGGCATGGCTCTTTTCATTTCTGCAGTTTAGATATAGCAATGTTCATGTACAACATTAATACATTTTTGTGTGTGGTACTGGGAATGTGGCTTGGTGGTAGTGGTAAAGTGTTTAATTTTTTTACTTTGAAACAGGGTCTTGCTAAGTACCCGAGGCTGGCCTTGAACCTGTGATCCTCCTATTAAGCCTCCCGAGTACCAGGATTACAAATGTGTGCTACCACAACTAGCATATAGCACTGATATTTATAGAGCTCTTGCTATGTGTCAGATACATGTTTGGTGTAGGGTCTTAAAGTGGGCCTATAATTTAACAAAATATTGAGTGTTTAATCACACACACACACACACATACACACACAACACACTTAAGGAAGTGTGTAACCATAACCATATGGTGTGATCCAGAACCATATATGGATCAAGCTTAGTCCATTGGTTGGTATGGCCTGTATCCTTAATCATGGTGGCCCAGAAGGTTGGCTGCCATTCACATTGAGGAGTCAAATTGTATACTGTGTAGTGTATATAAGCTTGATCAAGGCCACATATATGAAAACAAAACACTGTCCTTCCCCAAACTCTGAACGAACACACACACACACACACACACACACACAGTATATATCTATATCTCATGTACATGTATAGCTCTTTCCTTCTGACCCAGGTTAGATAATTGTTTCCCAGGTTAAATAATTAAGTCCCACTTCAGAAGGGCCCATACATCTAAGTTGGTAGGAGGCCAAATTGAATTCACTCAGTGTTTATTGAGTAACTACCATGTTGAGATTTTTAGGAGCTAGCACGTTTGTTTGAGTGGAGTTGAGAGTGAATAGATAAATATAATCCAGGTCTCTTGAAGCACTAACAGGTTAGGCTCGGAGCGGAAGATGGCACAGGTTCAAATATGGCTCTTCTGGGCATATCCCAGCCCACCCCAATATACAGGAAAGCACTATGATGTGAGAGAAAGGGCTTGGATCCTGGAATCTTAAAAGTTTGTCTTAGCACCATCAATACATTTCACTTTCTTAGTTTGTAAGATGCTGACACCTGCTTGAGAAGATACAGTTCTTGAGTTTGATACATTGCAAGCAATTGGCAATATTATATAAGATGATTAAGATAGATAAAATAATGTATGTAAAAGTGTTTTGAATAATGCAATATAATCTTCAATATGCAATGATACTGCTTTTTGTTAACTTTAAATTATTATTGAACCTAATTTCATTTCGCTACTGCTTCAAGAAATTAATAACTTTTTTTAGACCAAGAGATTAAGGAGTTGAAAAGTCCTTAATCTCAGAAAAAAAAATAAAGCCCAGACAGAGTCCCCTGAACACTATAATCACTCACCCCAGGAGTTCTAGTCAGTCTTCATTTCATACACTCCCTTCCTCTGCCTTCACCAACACGCATATTCTTGGTAGACCCCGAGTCAAGCCATGTTTGGAACAATGGAGAAAGTTACTTCAGGCTATTTTCAAGCAACTGAGATACTTGCAGATCTATAGCTAGCACTTCTGAAAATGCTACGGAAAATCTCTATGATGTACAAAAGGGGGCCAATTTGCTGGATGTGGTAGTGCATGCCTGTAATTCCAGTACTTGAGAGGCCGACACAGGAGGATAGCAGGTTTGTGGCCAGCTGCAGCCATTTAGCAAGGCCCTCTGTTACTTAGTGAGACACTGTTTCAACAATAATAAATAAAATAGGGCTGGCGGTATAGCTCATAGGCAGAATGCTCCTGGGTTCAATCCCAAGTACCACATACACACACAGAAAGGGCTGGGTGTCGTTTAAAGGTAGAAAGCTCCTGAGTTCAAACCCCAGTACTGAAAAAGGGGGGTGGGGAAATTTGATTTTCTCAGATGGAATTTTAATAAAGAAGAAAGAAAAAGTCCATTAATCCATTGAATTTGGGGAGTTTTTACTGTATAAATCTTAGCCAATTAATAATATATCATAATAGAGACATTGTTTTTATCACACTAGGGTGGCACAGTTGTAAGGAACAATCATCTGTAACTATCTTGCCATCTAGAAGTTACCAAGGGGAATTAACTATGGCAACCTCCTACATACACAAATATACATATGCATTACCTGAAAGAAATTCTTAGATCTTTACAGAGCATAGAACACACTCCAACCCTGATATAGAAAAATTAAGACTTCTAACAACCAAAGAGCAGCTTAGCCTCTTCTCAGAAATCACTAACACAGAGTGTGTTGTCAAAGACATTAGCAGTACACATGCTCCTGGTATTCAAGAGGATCAACACTCAGGGTCACTTTCCTGAGGCTGAGAATTGTCACCTCCACCACACGCCATCTTGGCTTTCAACTTCTCTCACGTAAGCCGTCAAAGCCAAGTCAGCCGTTCATTCTGAGAGAGAGCAGCAGGCTTCTCCTGGAATGTACACTTATGCATTCAACCTCAGGCATTTCCAGAGAGCTATTTACATAGGTCAAATAATACTCATTACTGACCACGTGAGTTCTTGACTCATATTATGTAAGCTAGTGCTTCACTTCATTCCCAGGCTTTCCCAAATACTTACAGGAGTTAAAGAACGGAGACTGAACTAATTGCTGACTACTGACATGCTGACAGGCCCAACACCGTCAAGGAACTACAATGCTCATGTTAGTTTATCTGTAGTTACTTGGAGAAAAAAACCCCTACACAAGTGAGTAGATATTATGAGTAACTGAATGAACTAGCAAGCAGAAAATGAACCTGTTTAGACCTTAGGTCTATAGGTAAGTTCATTTGTTACTTAACTCAACAGAGAAGTGTCCACATCTGTCTACTAGGTTTATTCTTTTTCGGTATTCAAGAGAGATGAAAGAATGAGACAATTCTCATAGAATCTACTTTAGCAAAGGGAAAGTAAAAATCATATAACGATTTCCCCCCAGGTTCTGTCATACCTTTGGGGTAAGTAGCTATATGAAAAATCAGGATATTCAATGCTAGATCATTGAGAGATGACTATCCTTAGGCTTAGCACCATTAGGCAACTTGCCCAAAGCTACACATCCGGTTGTGAGAAATTAGAAATCATGTCTTCTGAGTAATCTTTTCTTCTATCCACCACTATAAACAACAGAATACCTACCTCAAACCTCTTATTTCTTCTTACTATTCATAACCAAAAAATTAAAGTTTAGCTGAAGATGTCTGATAAATTTTCAGTAACTTCCAGGTTTTTATGTTGTTGATCTATGGTTAGTAAAAAAGAACCTGTATATTTATAACCCCTATAATTTTTCATATACATGGTATGATAGTAATGGACATATTATCGCACATAAATATGCAGTATGAATGAAGCGATTTTTGGTTTGGCTTGAAAATCCTATGATACAAAAAAAAAACTTAATGAAATTTGTAGTAGAAACTTAAACCAAGGATGGTATCAATACGAACTTTTGTATAAATATGTTGTAATTAAGTCAATTGGAAACATGATATTGAAAGGACAATAAAATGTCATTTAGCCCAGACATAATTTTGGAGGGGTAAGAAGAGGTCGAGTGGATGGGCATTATGGAAATGAGGCATCCAAAATGAAAAGCTCCCGAAACTGAGCCAAGAATTGTAGAAATCACTGCCCCTCCCAGCTAAGAAATTTATAAATGGCTTGGAAATGTTTTATGAAGAAATTAAATTGTATAAGAAATAAAGAAGCCATAGGAAGAGATCACGCATCTGTTTGGGCCAAGAGAACACACAGATTGATCAGGTGCACTCACTTTAAGTCCTGGGCTTCTGACCTTGGTTTGCTTATCCCTTCAAATGGAGATCAGTACCCAAGAGAGGAAATGAAAATTTAGCAAAATACTCAACACTTAAGTCCTGCCAGACACTGTGCAAAATGCCAGGAATATAAAGACAAGGACTGAAAATCCCTACTCTATTTCTGGATGATAGCTGTTCATTTTGTTCTTGTGAAATTTGGAAGGGTGGAGAAAATTCACTTCCTAGTTGCAAAATAGGGCAGCACCTGATCAGAACATGGCTTACTTTGAAACCAAGATCTTGGGTTCTCCAAGGAACGGCAAGGGCCTTCTGAGCTTCTGGAATGTTGCT
Organism: Muscardinus avellanarius; assembly: GCF_963383645.1. Classification (NCBI taxonomy): domain Eukaryota; kingdom Metazoa; phylum Chordata; class Mammalia; order Rodentia; family Gliridae; genus Muscardinus; species Muscardinus avellanarius. Next base: position 85,770,809 of record NC_137796.1, on the reverse strand, counting down.
GATGGCGCACAAAAAGTACCAAGTATGAAACATGGCCAATAGAGGGATGGGACTCTTCCACTATAAGCACACGCCACACACCGTGTTCAGCCTGACATCTCAGCACTTTCTGAGTACATCCTGAGCCAAGCTAGGCATGTGGCTTGTGTTGACTTAGGAGTAAAGCTCTGCTCCTCTCCTTTGCTGCTTTTCTTAGAAGCTGCTTCCTCCCTATAAACAGCATGATCAAACACAACAAATTTTAACAAGAATTTTAAACATGAGAAGGCATGAAAAAGTGTGTGCTTGTGGGGGAAGGAGTACAGGTGGGACATTGGTGGTACTGCATTCCATGTTAGGCAGGATTCCACTGGGCTATCCCAGGTACTGGGAACCAAGTGCAGGAACCCAGTAACGTCGCCCAGTGGTTGTTGGTATTGTGAACAGCCAAGGAAGGGAAACTGCAATTAGGAGTCATGTTAAAGGCTTTCTTAGGAAGAGAAGGGTGGTTCAGTTCCGTGAGACTATGTATGTGTGTACCGCATGCACGTTTACACAACATGTTTATAGACACCAGGCAGTGTGGCATTTGCACATGCACATATGTCATATTTCTATAGCTTTCAAGTCCTCCTATTAATCAGCAAAAGTTCCAAGAGCACTAATAATGTGGATGAAATATCTCCTTTTGGAATTTGTTATAAGCTGTAGGTCTAAAAAAAAAAAAGTTTTGTACCACAGTTTTACCTAGGAACCTCTCCTTTCCTTTTCTTTTTTTGGCAGTGCTGGGCACTAAACCCAGGGCTTCCTGCATGCCAAGCAAGTAGCACTGAGCTACACTCCCAGCCTACGTCACAAGTTTTTTTTCTCTTTTTAAATACAGATGATCGCTGGGCGTGGTGGTGCACGCTGTAACCCCCGCACTTGGGAGGCTGAGACAGGAGGATCGCACAGGTTCGAAGCCAGCCTCAGCTACTTAGTGAGGCTCTCAGCAACTTAGTGAGACCCTGTTTCCAAATAAAATATAAAAAAGGTCTGGGAGTATAGCCTGGAGGTAGAAAGCCTCTGGATTCCACCCCCAGTACCACCCCCCCAAAAAAAAATATATATATATACACAGATGCTTTGGGCCCACACCAAAAGTACTGAATCAGAACTTTTCCCTGTCAATAAATCGTGTTTGACACTGGGAACCAGTGCTTGAGGGACAAAGGACAATCTACTTGTTCCCATTTAGATCTCTGAGGGCAGCACATTTGCCCCTGGCTCCAGGATATGTCAGAGAAAAGACTGATGCTTGGATAAGGAGTGTTTTTTTTGTAATGGAGATTGAACCCAGGGCATTCTATTTCTGAGCTACACCGCCAGTACATTTTTAAATTTTTGTTTCTAAACAGGATTTTGCTAGGTTGCTGAGTCTCACTACATTGCTGAGACTGATCTAGAACTTGTGATCCTCCTATCTCAGCCTCCCAGGTAATGGGATTACAGGCATGTGCCACCATGCCCAGCTTATAAGGGGATTTAAAAGTACTGCTTTGTCAACTCAGTGAGACCCTGCTTCAAAATAAAGAAAATAAATAGGGCAGGGGGTATAGCTCGGAGGTCGAATGCCCCTGCGTTCCATCCCCAGGCCCGCAAAAAGTAAAATAAAATAAAATAAAATACTGTTTTGTTACACTTTAAAATTTTACACTGTACCAATATAGGGCTGTTAGGGATGAAGGCTGAGCCTCCAGTTTGGGTGGAAATCTTTGGCAGGTTCTCTAGCAGAGACAGAGCTTTCTATTATAGAGGAGGACAGCCTTCCTCTTTTCTCAAATGATTCTCTCTCATTTACCCCAAGTAAAATTAATGAAAGCTAGCGTTTGCTGAGCACTTAATATGGACCAGACACCAAGCCAAGAGACGTTAGCCTTCATTTAATTGTTACAAGAATATGGGTGAAGCTACTGCCGCTCACATTCGACAGATGGAAACCTAAGGCTCGTCCATGGAAATGAAGAAGTAAGGGAAGCCAGAAACAGGTGGTCATGAGACTCCAAGGCCCCAGAGCCTCACCACCGAGCAACTTGTCTTCCAACTGGCCCCAGCACATGGCACACGCAATAAGAAGAAAGTGGAGGGATGGAGAGAAGCACCTTTAATCTCTACATTAACTTCATAACCAAATAGAGGGTGTTGCTTAGCATAATGGGCTGCTGCCTGTGGTAGAGAAAGTGAGGAAATAAGAGAAAATAGAGGCCAAATATGTGGAAATATGCACGTCGCCTTTGTTCTCCTGGCACAATTCATTTTGAGTGGGGGATTGGAATAATTGCTTAATTCGGGTGATTAAGGTGCCAAGTGCTGCTTCTTTTCTTCGCTCTAACTACAATGACGAACAATCCCACATCTAAGATGCAGAGTGTTCACAGCCTTCTCTAATTCCCCACCCAATTTCTATTCTTCACAAAAGTCTTGCGGGTTCTGTGACACTAATGTGAAATGTATTCACAGGGCTGGGAGGGGAGGATCAGGGCCATGCTTGCTCAGTGTCTCGTCAAAGCCTCTCCATGCACAAGCCTGTTTCCTGCACTTAGGGAAAGCTCTGGTTTTTAGCCCCTTTCCCAGTCACTTCCACATTAATTAGTAAGGGTATCATTTTATAAATTACAGCTTCGTATCAGAGGAAAGCAGAGTTTATCTTAATTCAGTCAGCTGTGTGAAATACAGTACCCTAATTTTAGACCGCCGGTTCTGCAGATCCCCATGGAGTAGCAGAATGACAGGTCTTCCGGAGAGAAATCCCAGTGGGTCCCCTACAAGTCTCACTTTTGCCTCCAACAGCATCCCTGGGGGGCTTGCTGAAGGGATCCCAGGACACTGAGTGGCATCTCTTCCACCATTAGCAATTCAGATTTGAATGTGAATCCTCTAAGTAACACATAAAAGCAGCCCTGGTAAGCTCTGGGGGTCCAAGGGGGCACAGCCAAGGGTGCTCACACGGGAAGCTGATGGGCCCAGGTTCCTATGGAGCAGAGTCTGCGAGGGTGGTGTTCAAGACAGTGATAAACAGCAGACAATCGCAGTCCAAAGGGGAAGGCTGACAGTCTTAACTACAACAGGGCCAGGCAGTTGGGGCTGCAATTACAGAGGCTTGATTGCTCCTGCTGGGAGCCCTCTGGAGAAATGCAGGGTGAGGGCAGGGACAGATGAGATGCTGGCTGTGGCTAGTTCCCAGGTAAGAAGACCTGCAGGGCCACCAACTCCAAAGGAAAAACAGCCCTGGGGGCCCAGGAAGGAAGTGTGTCAGGTGTGGGAGGAACATTCCTACTGCACCCCCTGCCTCCTCCCATCACTGCTCTCTTAAACTTGTCCATTAGGCCCTATTTATTTTCTTTAATTGCCCTGTAGGCATTTCAAGCTGAGCGGTAGTGTAGACTAAGTTCCAGCTACGCCATCATCCTGACAGTCTGCTCTTCTCGCACTCAGAGGGCAGAACCCGGCCAGTGATGCCTCAGGAATCCAGGTGACGGGAAGGTCTGTTGGGGTGCTCCCTCCATGCAGAGGCATGCTGACCTCCGATCCCTGACCATCACGAGTAACCGAATTGTAGACATGACCACAGTTGGGTGATCAAGACCAGTGGAAGTAGACAGCCTCAAAGACAACGAGGGATCTGACCCGGGGTGAGGCCTGGAGACTAGCATTTGTAGCAGCTTCCCAGGGGATTGGGCTTTGTAGCTAATACTGAGATCATTGGTCAAGACACATGTATGGAATGCAATACAGGCATTCTTTCAATCTTCTACCATGCTGAAAACTGATTCCTTTAAAAGAAAGATATCTACTCACCGGTGAAACCTCAAATAAGGCCCATCCTCTTGGGGAAGCGCCAGATTTGGAAAGTGAGACTGTCGCCCATAGACCTCCTGATATTTGGAAAGTGAGACTGTCACCCATAGACCTCCTGGAAGGTTCCAGGCCCTCTCTGGGTGTCAGTGATGCCCAACAGAACAAGATGACGACTGCTGTGTGCAGATGCGGCCTGTGGGGCTTGGTGGGCAGTGACCACCCCTTGCGTGTGGAGCCATTACTGCTGTCCACTCGTCCCTGGCACTCACTTCACACTGGCTGCCTGAGACACCAGGGGTCCTACTTCCAAGGAGCTGCGCCTCCCAGGGGTTGGAGGAAGGAAGCTCCTACTTGTCAGTTAAACAAAAGAATAATCCACAGCCCCCTTCCCAGTGTGTACTTTCGCTGTCATCCAACAGCCCATTACCATGTCACAGCACAGCGCACCCTTCCATAGGTCACTTTGTTTAAAATGACATGGATAATGCACATGTCAGCAAGCTGACAGTCCTGGCCGTCCTTCAGAGATAAAAACCTCAAGGCGAGAGCCTGTTCTTATCTGGGGGACATGCATTGGTCTATCATGCAAGTCAGGCAGAACATGATTTCTCCAGAGAGCACTTTTTTCATTTCCTGATTTTAAGGAAATCAAATAAGCACCATTTGTCTTCATCTGAATATGCTTGACCTGCTCAAATGATGATGTCTCGCATTTTATAACCGGCTACATATGCTGAATTCAAATTAACGACAGTACAGAACAAGCGCCTTTAGATCTCTCTTGGAGGCTGGCAGCAGAGAAGGAGGGAAAGATTCTCGGCTTGATGGGGAGAGCTCACTCAACACTAACTGCAGGATTCTGAGTAAAATCCACAATCATATTGGCGCTGAAAGTCAAAGAAAGGGAGCCACAACAGATGCGGGGTGGGGGAAGGGAGGACCAGTCCATCCTTTCGGTACCCAGAAATACAGAAAACATGGTATTCAGGTAACTCTTTTTGAAACATATAAAGCAGCAATAAAAATAGAAAGAAATTTGGTTGGCAGATTGGGACCGCTAGAAAGAAAAACAATCCTTTTGCTTTAAGCAGCAGAAAGCTCTCGTTACCAGGTTGTGATCCAATTTTCTGGAAGCTAAGAAGTGGAGCTTCTTTTCTTGATCCACGTTGAACTGGATACTCAGAGGCTGGTGGCCATCAGCCTTGATACAGAGGACGCACCTGCTGAGGAATTCCCTCCCACTGACCACCCGCCCAGAGGAAAAGATGGCAGCTCCCATCCTACCTCCCCCTGCCTGCCCCCACCCCATCATGAGATTCCTGGACACATGCCATTGACATTTCGATTTAAGGCATATATATTCATTCATTCCTGGCTGTCTGTCTGTCTCTTTCTATATATCTATATCTATACACACACACACACACACACACACACACACACACACATACAGAAAAGTAAATAGGTCAATAAATGGAAGGCAGAAATAACACATACTAGAAAATTTAATGTCCCCATCATGGATTAAAAATAATTTAAAAAAATGTGTTTAGGTCTACAAGTCATCTTCCATAAAGTAAAAACTCAATGTCACATATACACACTATTAAAGTACTTGCTTAAAATGAGAGTGAATCTCACAAATAAAACATGTTACATCTTATAAGAAACGCCACTGTGTGAAAAGTGCCCATCTTTCAGAAAAGGTGCTGCCCACAGGCAGCTGACATCCTCCCTGGGGCTGTGTAGGACGACTGTGGTGCTCACTGTGTGTTAGGTACTGTGCCAACATCGAGGTGTGGGGGGGTCTTACCTTCTCTTCCTGGTCACTGTCACTGTCGCACTGAAAATGAAGACAAGAGAATAAAGGTTAGTGCAATGATGATGCTTTTGCTAACTCTCCTCCTGAAAACGACAAATAAAGGAGACAGAAAATGGTTTCTCAGCTGGACACAGTTTCTTCAGCTGAAATGCTAGTAAACAGAATAAGAGGCAAAATATCTTCTGTTAGGTCAATGCCAGTGCTCAGGCTCTTCCCATGGGCAGTCAGCAAGGTGCACAGTCTCACACACAAGCACCTCAGGGCACAGCACGGGGATGCCAATCTAGGAGCCAACCATGCCACAGGAGGAAGGGAACTGAGATCCTTTAAGGGGACTCAGCACAAAATTAATCTTGTAACAAAGACATCCCACCTTTAAATTTTGAAAATGGCTATCTCCTGGTGCTTTTCTAAAGGAAATGAGGTAACCTTCTGGGCAGTGCATCCTTTAATTTGGTCTGTGAAGGGACCAGAACACAGTAGGCTAGGCTCATCACTTGTGATCCCTGCGAACAGAAGGCACATGTCCTACAGAAATGTGCCAAGGCTAAGAAGCAGGGTACATCAACAGTACAGGCAAACAAATATGCTCTAGGGCAGTCGACTCCTACCATATCCAGCAACCCCCAAACTGTGGGGTTAGGTTTAGGATAACCAGAGGATGGCAACTCAAAGCTTTGGATTCCTCCTCCGAAGTAAAAGAAAAAAAGACACCGATTCTTTTAAAAATCAAGAATGACATATTAATTAATCTTAAAAAGAGGATATATTTTATTAGAATAAATGTTCAGCAGATAAATATATCCATCCATTCACTCAACAGTACCTCAAGAAGACACTGCTGAGCCAGACAGATAAGGAGCCAAGATGGAGAAAAAACCCTCCAGTAGCTTTCAGTTTAGCAGCTAATGTAAAGCTACATGTAGTACATACCTGAGCAGGGGTGTGGCATGAGCAGACCTATATTCCATTAAGAAGACCTATTTTTAGCCAGGTATGGTGGTACACTCCTGTCACAACTACTCAGGAGGCCGAGGTAAGAGGCTCGCACATTTGAGGCCAGCCCGAGCAACTTAGTGAGACTCTGTCTCAAAATAAAATAATGAAAGAAAAAAATGCGGGGAGGGGGAGGTCTGGTGATATAGTTTAGTGGTAGAGTGCCCCTGGGTTCATTCTCCAGTACTACAAAACAAAAACAAAAAATCCCTCTTCCTGTGGGGTAGAGGAGAGAGAATGCACGATGGGAAGAAAGACCGGTCAGAGAGAGAGCCATCTGGTAACCATTACACTGTCTACCCCAGGATGGAGCCTGGTTTGGGAAAGGGAGAAACAGATGGCAAAACAATCCTGAAGGGAGAACCAATAGGACTTGGTAACACATGGATATGGGAATCAAGTACCAGGGATGAGTTTAGGATTATGCCAAGTTTTTACTGTGGCCACCTGGACATGGGGTTGATGTAGCTTTGAACAGAAACATGGAGTCAATTTGCTTGTAGAGTAGCCACTGCTGGATAAACACCAGTGGTCCTTTACACCCCTCGCATTCTTGGTATGCATTTACTTCTGACACTTGGAGGTTGAAAAAGATGCTCTCTTTCCCCAAATTTGCTTGCAGTTAAAGATGGCCAAAAGACCCATTTTTGGCCAATGAGATTTGAAGTCTGCTAAAGATTCTAGAAAAAAAAAAATCTTCTCAAAAAATGAGAAAGGCAGGAACTCCCTGCCTCTTGTCTTTGAATATGACTGTATGATGGTGTGATGCCTGCATCTGTAGCAGCCATATAGTAGACACATGGCCACAAGCCTACATACAAGAACAGGATGTGGGGCCAAGGGAAGAAAGGTCTGATGTAACTGAGCCACTGAACCACTTCGAAGCAGCCCACCTCTAGACTTTTATTTTCTTTTTTAAAGAATATAGCAAGTTATCTTATTGTTTGAACAACTGGTAAAGTTTTTTAATGGATGGTAACAAAAGTGCCCTCCAAATGGACATCTTGTTACTACAAAACACAATTTGGTGGCTACCTCCTCTTTCTACACTAATTACTCTGTAAGAATTTGTGAACTCACATCATAATCTTTTTTGGGGGGAATACTGGGGATTGAACTCAGGGCATTCTACCATTGAGCTATACCCCTGACCCTATTTTATTTTATCTTTTTTTATTTTGAAACAGGTTTCTTTTTTTGTTTTTGTTGGTACTGGGGATGGAACCCTTCTACCTCCAGGCTACACTCCCAGACCTATTTTATATTTTTATTTGGAAACAGGGTCTCTTAAGCCAGCAAGGCTGGTTTCAAACCCGTGGGATCCTCCTGTCTCCACCTCCCAAGTGCAAGGATTACAAGCGTGTACCACCACACCTGGCTGAAATAAGATTTTACTAAGTCACTGAGGGCCTCACTAAATTGCTGAGGCTGGCCTATGATCCTCCTGTCTTGGCCTCTGAAGTCTGGGATTACAGTCATATGCCACCATGCTTACTATCACAATCTCATAGACAGAGGGTTACAACCCTTTCAACTTCTCCCTCTGGCTCCTTAGTGCTATAGGATCATCAGATATTGAGTGATAGCAATGTCATCAAGTAAAACTGCATCTTTTCCAAAGAAGCTTCCAACCTCGGATCATCTAAATTTACATTCTTTGATCTGATGAGTGATTTCTCCACTGCAATAAGTCAAATGAGTTGACAAAGAAAATGAGTAGGCCTGGAACAACAGACAGGTGAGGAACAATGGTGTTCTGATGGTGGTACCTCCCTGGTGCTTTACATGAGCTCTCCTCGAGGCTCCCAAGTTCCAGGCACATTTTCAAGGGTAGCAAAGTATGGCTCAGGAGAGGTGTGGAAGACAGAAGAGGATTTTGTCAGGGAGGCTCCTTCTCCCAGATGCTTCCAGCTCTCCTTGTGTGGTAATCAATGACAGCGGAGGGCTGTGGCATAACATTTGCCCACGCCCCTAAGGATCAGTGTGCAGGGAGGAGGAGGAGTGGGGAGGTTGGGAAGAACCTATGCCCCGCCCCCATCCCAACAGCAGGATGTCCCTGGGAATGGTTATTTCTATCAAAGTGTTAAGCTTCCTGCTTTCCAACAGTCCAGTTCTAATTTCAAGGTCCACTTAATTCTGCATCAAGTAATTACTGATATACCCAGAAGCACCTTGTCTCCAGAGTTAAGCATATGGTGAAGAACTGAGACCTACTGGTATCCATTATGGAAGCAGCACGGATGCCAAGACGATTAAAAATGCTCAGGCTCCCCACACAACATGCCGGGTGAGTGACAGCTCCTCGACAAGGCCAGTCGCGGAGTCTGCCAAAACCGTCTCTGCTGCACTGGGGCCCACATGGTGCGCTGAGAAAACAGTTCCATTTCTGGTATTAAATTCCCATACTGACCCGAGGACTTTGCCGTGAGCTCAGCAGGAGCGCACCATCCAATTTACAGCTCCGCTCTCTGGAGCCTCGAGTGCCAGCCCCTGGCAGAGACGAATGATGGTCAACCCCTCCAGCTCATAAATTATGCAAAGGCAATAAATGCACTCAGCAAACAGCGCCTAACGTTTGCCTAGCCTGGCTCCTAACACACTCTGTAAAAAGCCAGAAGCTCGACACATACAAGAGGTCTATTCCACTCATAAAGGGGGTTTGTTGACAACCCCAGACGGAAGGCGACCACAGTCCCGAGGAGTTTTTCTGCTTCGCTGGCAGCAGTTTATGGGCCTGCTTTATGAAAAAGGGAGGCTGTTTTATAGAGTCAGTGTGGGTAGAATTCATGGTCTCAAATTCACATTTAATACACTGCCTGGCTTTCACACCCTAAGTTCAATACGTTGTGGATTTTGGGCCAAATGATTCTTGGTCTTCAAAGGTTAAAGGATGAAGTGTCTGCTCCCCAATCCCTAGATACCCACTCCAATTTATAAGAGTTCACACTAAACCACCTCCTGATTCAGGTTTATGTTCTGCACGAGGCTAGGAAATGGAAAAGGCATGTCAAATGCAGGAAGGGGGTCCCAGTTGATTTGACCATTTAAAGCATTTGGACATCAGGGTCCAGGCTTTGGTTTATTAGCAAACAGGTTGCGCACCAACTACCAGCTTGAGGTGTCAGAATGCTCCCCAGGACAAGGTTTCAATGCCCTTTGAGAGAAGCTGAGTGTTTTCCTCCATTTTGGAAGCAGGAGATGAAAAGGAACAACAGGCCTTTTCATTACCAGGAGGGATTCCTGGTCACTCAGTCTTCAGGCTAAGACAGGACCCAAAGGCCTGCAGACACAAGGAGGGACACAGGATGTGTGCAAACCCAGCCACAGGCCTCAGGTGTAGAACGAGGAAGGACGAGGTCCTAGCTGAAATGCCGGCCATGCCGGCACAGCTACCTCTCAGCCTTGCCTTCGCCTTTTCTTCCCTGGAGTTTCACAAATTAGACATGCACCTTTGGAAGCACTAGCTTCCTTTCCCAGTTCAGTCTCACCCCTTTAATTTTTCACAACACCCACTCAATATTTCCCCCTTTTATAAGGAGATTTATAGGATACATTAAAAAAATCTTTCCTATAGGTTTAGGTAAACATTGTTAACACAAATTCTCTCTGGTATTTTTTTTTTTTTAAACTGGGGATTGAACTCAGGGGCATTCTACCTCCTAACTACCTGCCCAGCTCTATTTTGTTTTGCATTTTGAAAGAGCGTTTCACTAATTACCGAGGTCCTCACTAAGTTGCCGAGGCTAGCTCTGAAATTGCTATCCTCCTGTCTCAGCCTCCCAAGTACTGGGATTATCACAAGCATGCACCACCATTTCTGGTTCTCCCAGGTATTTTTCTTTCTTTCTTTTTTCATTTTGGAAAAAAAAAAAAACATATACAATTCTCACACACACACACAATTTGAGAAATGAAAATTAATTCCTAACATTTGGTAAACTGCCTTTGTTTTCATATAACATGCCAAATATTTTGGTTTAATAATATGTGACCTGGAAAATCACTTAAAAATGGCTGCCCTATAATCTGCTATAAGCATTGCAACAATCTAATAAAAAAAAGTTCTCTAGCTGTGGGTATTTAGATTGCTTCAATGGAACACCCTAGTATTTTTCCCTTTTGCACACATTCACCAACACTACTCTTTCCTAATTTCTTTTCCTAGCCCTGTCTTTTCTGCATATGCTTAATGCCACAGCCTCTCTGGAGTTACATTTGTAGCTGTGCTGTTTCTATGCGCCTTCCAGGGGCATTCTTAAAGATTCTCTTGGTTTCAGCTATCAATTATATGCTGAGTCTAAAAAATCTCCATGACCACATTTGCTAGCTCTGTGACTTTGGGAGCGTTATTTAGACTCTCTGTGCTTCCGTTTATTTATCTGTAAATGTAGCCAATAATAGTGTTTTCAAATGAGGTGGTGAGAATAAAAAGTTACTACAGGTAAACAACGCTGACAACAGATAGTAGAGAGTACACATGCATGGTAAGTGCTACCTCTTATGTTTCCATGTGCTCTGCCCCTCCCCCTCCCGAAGCCCTGCAAACACCTCACACTCAAGCATCCATCTGAATCCGGATGCTCTAGCTTCTGCTCCCTGGAAACCTATGCCTTTCCTACAGTGTCCTCAGAAACAGCGCAACCACCCAGTCACTTAGCTGATAAGAGTCTTGTTATTACCCTTGATTCTATCTTGAGCAGACTCATCTTCCTCTCTCACCAGATAGTATTGATTCTGCTTTCTAAATCCTCACCATCTCCATGGCCATGGCAGCTGCTTAAGTTCAGGATCTTATGTTATCATCACAAGGGGCTAAGGACTGCTTTCCAGGGCCCACGGTCTCTTCCTTTGCTAATCTAGGTCCTTCTTGACCAGAGTGGATTTCCTAAATTTCTCTGTGATGATGGCACTTCCCAAAGGCTATAAAGAGTCTTCTTATTCTGTTTCCAACTCCCTCAGCACAGTGCTTTATAAGCTTTATGTGGTAAAGGTTTGATTTCCTGTAATTTCTAATATATTGTAGAGTAATATTTTTATAAAATATGATAAAAAATAATCCAGGCTTGGTGGTGCATACCTGTATTCCTAGCTTTTCAGGAGTTCGAGACATGAGGATCACTTGAGCCCATGAGTTTGAGACACTCCTGAGCTTATAGTGAGCTGCTGTCTCAAAACATAATGATAAAATAAATGAGCATAAATGTATACGCACAAAATAAACTTCTAAATTTCTAGAAAAATGAAAAAATATAAGGGTATAAACATTTTATTACCAGAGTTAAGATACATAAAATTATAGCTGGGAATGGTGCTGCATACCTGTATTCCCAGTACTCTAAGCCTGAGATACAAGGATTGCTGGTTTGAAGCCAGCCTCAGCAACCTAGTGTGACCCTGCTTCCAAATAAAACACAAAAGAGGGCTGGGGATGTAGCTCAGAGGTAGAATGGTGCTGGCTCAATCCCTAATTACCCTCCACAATAAATAGATAGATATGACAGATAATGAATTATGCTATTGAATTGCTCTAGAACTTTCCAAATTCTTACTCTCTCAACTTTCATACTAATTTCATAGCAGGTTAGTTACAAGCAGGTCATGGACTGGCCTTGGCCTATGTTTCCACTTTGAGTATTAATACCCTAACACATCCCTTGCTCCAGCCATACCTAGACGTATTCAGCCATACCTTCTGACCTATCTTTGAACTTAACAATTCTTTCTCCCTGGAGTTCTATTTCTCCACACACACAAAAAATCTGCTATTCACCTTTAAAACACAGTTCCTTCTCTTCATCTTCCAATACTCTAGAGTGAATTGATTTTGTCTCCACTCCTTTAAAAGCTGTCTTTTTTTGTTTGCCACAATAGTCCTAGAGTGAGCTCATGTGAGTAAGGCAGTGTCTGAATCACATCTGTAGCTCCAGGCCTTGGGACTCAGTAGATGCTCAATTATACTGATAAGTCAACCAATCTCTTTCTTCTGGAGAATTATGTAAACTGTTTGATTCCATGAAATTAAGTATATTTAAAACACAGGCGATTCCAAGGAGAGAAGATAGAAGAAACATTAATTTGGCTGCTTAGTACAATGGAAAGTCTGTTTAAACATACAAGACAGGGTTAAAATTAGAAGAAGTAGGGCACGATGGCAGAAGCCTATATAGAACTTGGGAGGCTGAGACAGGAGGATCGCAGGTCCGAGGATAACCCCAGCAATTAGAGAGACCCTGTTTCAACATAACAAAACAAAACAAAACAGGGCTGGGGGTCAGAGGTAGAATGCCCCTGAGTTCAATCCCTAGTAAAAACACACACACACACACACACACACACACACACACACACACACACACGAGCCTGAAGTTGGGGACTAGAAGAAAATATTGTCCATTAAAAGGTCTAAAATAGATACGATTTAATTTACCTCCTGTAATGCCAACATTTCTCATTTCCAATTTAAAAAAATCTGAATATGTGCATTTTAAGAGTCTGGTCCAAATTGAAATAAGTCAAGGTCTGTGATACCTCTCAGCCTCAATCAGAATGTAGGAACAAGATGGAATTGGAGGTATCTCGTGATGGAATGCATTCTTAAGCAGAAAGTGGCAATCATTGAATATATCACATACAATGACATTGAGGAGGGCATTGCTCTCTATTCTGCTCAATGGACCTTGCTGGAACAGTTATTTCGTATCTCAAATCCATTTATCATTGCCACCAAAGATGTCAGGGCTGAACACCATTGCTGAACAAAGTTATTTTATTCTTCCTTCTGCCTAAAGGAAATGAGAGGAAAATGAGGGGGAACCCCAACTTGTAAACCACAGCATCTAACATCAAGTACAATTTAGCTTTGCCGGTGACAAAACAAATCGATTCCCCTTTGGGGCAGATAGTTTATCTAAGACCATAAAGACATCCCTCACCTAAAAGCAATTTCAGAAGAAGCCACCTGCAGAAAGCATGACATTTATTTTCTTATTTAAAGAAGCAAGGAAGCAGCATGGTGACTAAAAACATGTGCGCCACCATCTTCCCATGTGCCCAGTCCCTTGCACACACAAAAACATTAGGTAGCCATTTTGTGCCACAAATGGCAACTCTGATACTGCCTCTTATCAACTCACAAAATCCTCATTTCTGAGTGTTGTTTTGGACTTTAAAGTGAATATAAAACTATTGGGGTCCTTGAATGAAAAGCACATTTTAATCTGGAAAATGGTTGAAGGTTGTTTTCTTTTATAATTGGCTGTAAAATGATGCCACTGGCTCCTCCTCTCCACCGCAACAATAATGATGCCTGACCAAATAGAATAACTGAAATAAAATGAAACCCTAATGAAAACATGTGTTCTCAACAACAGTTTAAAACAACAAAACTCTGACAATCTCACAAGGAGCTCATGTGAAAATAGTGAGGTCCACCCATCTTCAATTGTTTAGGAGCTACAAGGAGTAAACATTCAGGAACCTCTAGAATTCTGAGCTGATAACCTCACATTCCTGTATAAAGAGTTCTCATAATCTGACATTTTCCCACATTCTAAGTTTATTACGGCCAGAGCACAAATGACTAATAAGATCCAAGGAGGCAACGGGAATCCTTCCTGTTCTCCTTCCAGCATCTGATGATCTACGTTTTCATTCAACAAATAACTCTGAAGTGTCTACTCTGTGCGAGTTCATTTTGATCACTTATTAGAAGTCCAAATACATCATCAGAAACCAAGTCGTCCAAACTTGAAGTTTTAAAGTTCATGAACTAATTTTCAACGTTCTTTTTCTTCTTCTTTTAGTTGCTTGGAAAAGTGGGTATTTCACAAAACAGTCTGCAGGCTGCAAATTTCCACTCAGATCATTAAAATATTGGGGCTTTGGACGTACAGAGAGAAGTGGGCATTTCACAGATCTTTGGAGAGTTCGCATCTTTTTTCCCTCTGAAGAAAGGAAGTCACATTTTGCTAAGCATAAACATACATAAACCCCAAAGATGAAATTGACTTCAAACCCAGAGCCCACAAGCTTTAGTGGATGCCAAACTCAGAAAAACGAGTTTTTTGTTTAAAGGTAAAACCGACAGTCTGGGGCTGGGCGATTTGTAAATGATCTCTTTTAAGCTTAAGCAACAGATCCTCTGCTTCTTTGTCATTGATTTACCGATTCTAAGTCATCAATAGCATTAATCCGTACCTGCCTGGGGACCCATTACAAATGACTTTGAAGATGGTATGAAGAAAGAGTTTATTATAAGATCACAGTGTTATTAGAAGGGAGACAGTCCTGGTTATCTTCTCTGGCAGAATTCTGCGGGTGACCCCGGTAATGCTCTGAGTCTCTCTTTGCATATCATATTTGCTTGTTACTTTGGGAGGGGTTGAGCCCCCAGGTCACTTTCAACTAAAGCTTGGGTCATTTTGGAGTCCTATGTGAGTTAATAAAGCTCAAATTTGCTGATGAGTAAAAAGAAAAAGTATGTTATGGGTTAAAATAATACAAGAGTCTATTTTTTCCGCTGTGTTGTGATCCATAGAAATCACCCTGAGCCTTTTCCCTTTCTTCTCTGCCTGGGAAGCCAATTGCTTTGATTGCAGTGATATGAGCTAGCTAAAATGACTTGCCCTTGCTTGTGAGGCAAATGGAACATGCTAATAGAACTTATCGCATTACCCGATGCAAAAGTGCCATAGCTCATTACTTTAAGATAAAAGGATATCATTGCAGACGGCAAGCAGAATTGACTTTCTGAGGCCCGACTTGATGATGATTTAATCAACTGCTCTCTTTCACTTCTCATCTCGGTGCCTGTCGGTTTCACAGGTGCCGTTAAATGAGACACTCAGAAAGTGAGCGGAGGGAAAGAAATTGCTGTCATTACTTTTCAAGAAAGGAGGTATGCAAATTTTCGACAGAAAGATTGCGTTCATAATGGGCCTGGTAAAATACAAGGATCATGCTTGACAGGTGAGGGCAAGCCATTTGTATGTCCTTAAAGCAGAGCAACCGTCCTCGTTTAGAAATGTGCTCGGTAAGAGAAACTACAAATGAGAGGCCTGGCGGGGCTAGAGGAGAGGCGGGGCAGAATCACAGAGGGTTGGCTCAAGCTGGTCCATGTTCTAGAAAGGGGAGGGTGCTTCAGCCTCAAGGAAGCCAAGCTAAACACGCAGATAACAAAGCGTGGTTGCTTTCAGCATGAACCAAAATGTCAATAAGCTCTGGAAAAGACTATATTCTCTTCCCCCACATAGCTGTGGAGCCAGGTTGCCTAGGTTCAAATTCTGATTCTATTGAGTGTGATCTGCGAGACCTCTAGCAAGTAACATAATCTCTTTGTGCCTTGGGTGCATTATTCATCAAATGAGACCACTGCAAGTATCAATCTCAAAGTTATCAATAGGACTGAGTTAATAAACAATATATACAAGTATACACAATAAACATAAAAATAGAACAGTGCTTGAAGTTTTAAATCATTCATTCATTTTTTTTTTTTCCCTTGAAGTGTGTATGAGCCAGGTGCTGGCAATCTACCTGGCTCTCATTTAGACAGAATAGAATTCTTCACTGATTCCACTGATAAAATTCCTGCTCTCTAGGCAGGTGGTGAGTACCTCAGAAGGCAGCACTGTTGCCAGAGCACCACTGCAGGGCCTTGTGCAGTCCCGAGCACACTAAAAGATGCCTGATAAGGACTTGATGACCCATGGATTCCGCTCTCCTCCCTCCGTTCATCATCCCTACATCTGACGCTGCCTGTGAAGCTCCAGATCTTTGAAGAACCTCCTCTTAAGAGTAGGAAACATCCATCTTTGGCTGGAAACTTTGGGCAATCACCATGTACCCTAGCCTAGAGAGGAAGGACACAGCCAGCAAGAACAGACAGTCTGGCTTGAATTGTCTTCAGAAAGGCAGAATGAGTCTGAATAGATTAAATGATCAGGGTAGTATGAACAGAGGTGTTTTTTTTTCATCCACTTTGCCTTCAATAGGTAATTGTTCTATTTTCTCCAACACTCAAAGTAAAAGTAGCTTCCTTAAAGTGCCTGTAACTCCGAATTCTTTTTCCCTAGGTAATGAAGCTGCTGCAAACCATTCTTCCTTCCACCCACTATGGCTATGAATTACTGAATGTGGGCAGCTTCTGCCTTCCATGCTAAGTGGCACCTTCATGATTCACTTCTCTGCCAAAGGGGCAACATTTACTTCAGCCAAGGAGGAGAGGAGATCCACGGCGGCAGTGCAGCTCTGAGCTATGTTTTGGGAGAGCTGGGTTCCTGAAGTGCATTTCACATCCACCCCTGCAACATGCCTTTTTCAGGGTTGGAATCCTCCACGGGGATGAACACACAGTGTTTCCCCCTAGAAATGCCTGCCAAAAGCTGTTAAAAAAGAATCTTGACAGTAGCCCGGGAAGGGACTTTTTACTACCCTTCCATTTTAAGAGATGAGAAGTTAAGGCTTTCAATGACAGAGATGGTCCTTGAACTCAGTTCTGTCTCTCAAAGTTCATGTCACATAGCCAGTATAACATACCACCTCTCTCTCTCATGCACCATACAGAGAGCCTAGTTGAAAAATATTATTCTGTTGAAGCAAGCTGAGACTAAAAAGTCACAGTGACTATGAGCAGCAGATACTGCAGCCAGTCAGCCATATTTCTGTGCCCCACAAGACAGCTCCCCAATAAAAGGAGGAACCTAGCACAGTACTTAACTCCCAGGAAGTGCGTATTCAATCTGAGCATAACTTCAGTTCATTCTAAGCACTCCACATAGAGCCATGCAGGCTTTGGATTAGGTACTTCACATCTTGGAGCCTCCCTTTTTTGTTGATACTTTTTTATTGGTGCATTATACATCATAGTCTCACATCATAGTGTCATTCATAGTGATAGTGACATACATGCACACAGCACTTGGTGGGCTTCCCCGGCTCCTTCCCGATACAAGGTATTGAGACCGACATGGGTATTCTCATGTATGTACATAATGATGACGGAAGTGATTCCTTTATTGGTCCCCCTCCTCTCCTTCTCCTAGACCGCCTCCCTGGCTCCACTGGGGTCTCTCCTTCATTATCTGACGTCCCTCGGCTATTCCAATTACTCCTTACTTTGTGCATATGAGAGAAAACATATGACGCTTCACTTTCTGTGACTGGATAATCTCACTTAACATAATGCTCTCCAGGTCCATCCATTTTCCTGCAAATGACATAATTTGCTTCTTCTTTATTGTTGAGTAAGAGTCCATTGTGTATATATCCCATAATTTTGTAATCCATTCATCAGTTGATAAGACACCTAGGTTGGTTTCATAATTGGCTATTGTGAATTGTGCTGCTATGAACATGGGTATGCATTTATTATAATAATTTTATTTCAGTCCCTTTGGAAAGATACCCAGGAGTGGTTTTAACATGTAATTTTGATGATACTTCACAAATTTTTGTAGAATTAAGTATATTTGTGAACATGAAAGCACCTACCAATAATTTTTCCAATTGTTTTCATAAAAGACATGTCACACACAGAAATGAGGTAACTTTGAAATTATTTAAAAGTTTAGTTGAATTATGTACCATTTTATTGTCAGAGAAGAAAAAATATTCTACAAGGATTTCTACTTGGGAGGTGTTGGAAGACTTGATACTATGCTATGCAAAAACAGAAACAATTACCCAAACAAGCAAAACCAGAAACTATTAATGACAGGGATCTTTTCAGTAACTAATAGTATTTCATTGACAAAATACCAACAGGGAAAGGCACTTTAAAATTCAGTTAAGTGTTTATTTTTCTTTACACACACACATTCTCTCTCTCTTTCTCTCTCTCTCTCTCTCTCCCCCTCCCTCCCTCCCTCCCTTACCTCCCTCCTTCCCTGAGCCCTTTTTTATTTTGAAACAGGGTCTTACTAAGGAGATGAAAGCCTTGCTAACTTTCTGAGTCTGGTCTTGAACCTGTTATTCTCCTGTCTCAGCCTTCCAAGTACTAAGATTACAAGCAGACACCACCATACCTAGCTTCTTTTATGCTCTTGAAGTATATTTTTGGGGATGGATATAGCCAATAACTTATGTATAGGGACTAAAGTAAAATGCATCGATAGAAGACTTGGAGTTTAAACTTGTGCACAGTACAGTAATGACTTACGGGCTTTGACATTATTAAGATGTTCACTCAAATTCAAATTGGCAACCTAAGTAAACAGACAGACAGAATGGATATCAAAAGCACCAAGTGATTATTGGTGCAACTAGGAAGCCAGCCATTTTGGAATCCATCCAGAGATTCTGACCAAAAGAATTAGGAGATAGTTGGATATCCCCATGCAAAGAGATTATTTACATACTAGGCTGATTTAAGGATTGGGTCAACAAATATAACCGATAGGCTAACACTTGGAAGAGACAAAGCTTCTTAGAGGTAACTGTAAAAAATGAAGATCACACCTGGTGCCATGTGCATGTGTGTACCCTACCACTATGAACTACATCATGACGTGAGACTACAGTGCACCAATAAAATTGTGTGTGTGTGTGTGTGTGTGTGTGAGAGAGAGAGAGAGAGAGAGAGAGAGAGAGAGAGAGAGAGAGAGAGAGAATATGAGTGACTTCATGCTCTGTTTGACACTAAAGAGGCACTCATGAGTCCAAAAGACGACCTTGACCCTTTCAGAACATATGGAAATGTCTGTTCCCTGTTCCAATCGGACACTTCCAAGTCCTCTGACTTCATTTTAGCTGTTGACTTTTGGCACCTCCAATGCTGTTGGTTAGTCTCTCTGAAAATATCTCTCAGTTTTAATCATATTCTGCTTCAACTTGAACCTGGCACTTAACAGGTGCTCAATAAATGTATATGAAGGAATGAATTAGTAAGTTAAACTACCAAAATGGCTCAAGGAAACATTGATAGAAAATGCCTAAATGGTGAGGTAAAGAAATATACAGTGGTTGATGGAACAGACAGTTAGTGTTTGAAAGTGGTGGGTCTAAGTGTGCCTATGAGAAAGACATGGAAATAATTTTGAGGTGAAAGTAAATCCTAAGAAAATAACACCACACACTTGGAGAAATCAGATTGTAGTACTACTCTTTAAAGAAAATTAGGAAACTCAAAATCCTAAAATATTTCTTTTACATTTGACTTACTTCGAGCCAACTAAAACGACTGCAATTGAACAGGAAAGGGGAAAATGGTGCTCTCACATTGCTGAGCCATAATGGCCACATTATCAACTTTTCACTAACCAGATTTTTACAAAAAATATGCAAGGTAGCAAAAAGCTTGGTTAAAGGAATATAAATATGGCTTGAAACAAATTGATTTATAAATGTTAGATGGTAATTCAGAAAGATGCAAAGATACCTTGAACTACCATCTACAGGATATAAAAACTGATTCCTTTTTCTCCTCCTTAATGGGTATCAGCCTTCATTTTTGCCCTTCTTAGAATTCATCATCTTCATAACTGGGTTTTTAAATTAAATTGGACTCAACAAGCATCTTTATTTTAGAATAGCTTAAAAACCCAGTCTTCTATATCATAAACAAGCGAGGGTAGGATTACTATAAATTGTCTTCAAGAAAATACAAATTGCCAAGATAAAAACACCCACTAGTCTGCCATTCTCAAGTTTCCTGTTTTGACATACTATATGCGGTAATTTGGTATCCACAATCTCTTATTAGAAAATGAATGTGCTATTTTTCTGAATGCTGCAATTACAATAATTGAATTTAAAATGGGGATTGAGTTTCTCTATTTGGAGGAAAAGAATAATTGTGTAGTTCTGATTAAAATCAAGGGGACTGAAAAGAGGTTGTACAAATTCCAGTTTCAGTCTCCCTGAGTGACTCCTCGTCAGGCCAGAAAAGCAGTTAGCCAGAGAAAAGACAAATTCAAAAGCAGAGAAATGGACCAGGACTCCAGCAGCAGGCACTGTCTTTGGCCTCATTTGCTTTGTCTCCTGGCCTTCAGTCACAATACCCCTGTGACAGAGGCAATCAGAACACCATGGCATTGTTACATTTTAAATGGCAGCCATGCTGGAGTTCCCTACTGTGTCAAAAATTAAGAGTTAAAATGCAAGGAAAACAAACATCTCTTTGTGTTGAAAATGCCTGTCCCCTTTAGCCTGCCAATGTTTTGGAGTACTCTACTTATTTCCCTGCCCTAACACCTCTGTGGGTGAGGAGGTGATGCAGAAGAAATGGAGGGAGGAAGGCACCAATGTTATTTGCTACAGGGGCTCTTCTGCTTCTTTCATTTTTCCAAAAGATTATGTTAAAAGCCCTTTATAGGGCTCAGATGTAGGAAAGGAAGAGGGACAGCAAGAGACCCATCCTGCCTTTTTGATACATTTTTATTTTATTTTTGATGCTATCATTCACTCTGCTGAAACCTCCATTTATTTAGATGTGAAGACAAAATTTAGTCTCCCAATTTACCTAAGTGTTCCCCATCATAGAGCTTCCTAACAGAAGAGAAATTTATGTCTCTAGCACAAAGGGAGATAAATGTTCTCCATACACTGTTGCTATTTTTAAGTGGCTTTAGTGTGATATAATTAACCCTGGTAAACCGCACATATTTAAAATGCACAGCCAGAGACAGCTCCACATTTGTGGATCTACCTGTGAAACCACCATCGGGATCAAGCCAGTGGACACATCCACTGCCCCCAGAAGTTTGCTTGTGTGCCCTGCTACTCTTCCTCCTGTGTCTCCGCCTCTAGCCCAGGCCCCTTCCCCAAGGACTCATCTGCCTTCTGCCACTAGGGATTACGTTGTATTTTCTAAAATGTCATACAAATGGAATCACACATTTTGTACTTTTTGTCTAGTTTCTATCATTCACTGCTTCCTATTTTGACAACTAATTAAAAAGGAGCCTCCTAGCTCCAGGGCAGAAGGCAACCTTCAGGGACTGCCCTGGCCAGGGCTCATTGTCATCCCCCAGGAAAAGGAGCGATTACTTGGTCTTACTTTATTCTTAGGCTTTATTATGTACTTCAGTAATCAATAAGCACTTCTATGGCACAGGGTTTATTTTACCCTATAAATCCAAGGAGGAGAGAATGATATTAAGACATCAGTATGGATGGCCGCTGCTGCTCGGTAACGTTAGGAGGAGAACACAGTAACAGATTTAAATCTAAGAAGGTTACAGAGCAGTCACAGCTCCTAGTTGGATGGCAGGGATCGTAAAAGACTCAGGCAAGATCTATAGCAACTCCACTGTACACCAAGGGGATGCTCAGAGTGGAAAGCCCAAACCGAACATGTGTGCTGGTCGTCTGCCTTAAAAGAATTATAAGTGCTGGCTTGGGTGGAATGTGAAACGCCCCTCTCAAAAATCCAAAATATTTCTTAAAAGAACAAATAAAAAGGTAGAGAGCAGAGGTGGTTTCAGGCTGACTGTGTAGAAAGACTTGCTCTGGTTTAGGGAGATGCCTCCTTGGTAGTCCCTCCCTTGTCCCAGGAGGCTCTTAATTCTCTTCCACCCCAGGGCTCCGAGATAATTATCACTAGAGCCTCTTTTCTCTAGCTAGCCCTTGGAGACTTGTCCTTCCTTTCAAAAGCAAAGAGGTCAATTCATAGAAGATGAAATATAAATGGATAATAAAAATATGAAAAAAGCTTTACCTCACCAGAAATCAGAGAAATGCAGATTAAAATATATTTAATTTTACCCATCACATTGGAGAAAAATGCATGTAACTGCTGCTATGTAATGCTGGCAAGGCAAGGCAGACACTCATATACTTCTGGGGAGTGTCAGTTTCCGATCTGGAAAATTATTTTGCAATATGCATCAGAAGAAGCATACATCTCAGGAGTCTTCACATTTTTTTCCTATGATTTAGCTCAATTCTTCTCTTTCAATATATACATATATACATATATATATTGAAAAAGGAACAAAAATGTCCATAAGAATTTATTTTAACATTTCATGATGGAGTTAGAAAACAACATAGTAATGCATTATCTATATGGCCACTGTCAGCACACAGGGACAGAAAATATGTTAAGATACATTTTACATATATTACTATTGTAACCATACAACACTCTCCCCAAATACATAACTGACATATATTTTGCAATATAAAGTAAGGCTGAAAGACTTTGAGCAATTTGATAAGTCACTCATCTGTAAAAAGAAGGTCCAAGTTACTGAACTCAGGTACGGCTAAATCTCCGTAATAATCTAGTATGTGGACGTCATGAACCTAAGTGTTCACAAACTGGGGAATAGGTCAATGTACCAGTGTTTCACCCTTAAAAATGTAAAGATGTGTAAGACGTAGTAGCACACACCAGAATTCCCAGTACTCGGAAGGCTGAGACAGGAGGATCACAGGTTCAATGACAGCTTTAGCAATGTAGTGAGGCTCTCAGCAACCTAGCGAGGCTCTATTTCAAAAACAAAAAATGAAAATAAAAGGGCTGGGGTATAGCTCGGAGGTAGAATGCCCCTGAGTTCAATCTCCAGTACCATAAACAAAGTAGATCTAGAGCTGGCATGGCAGCACATGCCTGTTATCCCAATACTTGGGAAGTTGAGACAGGAGGATAGCAGGTTCCAGGGTAGCCTCAGCAATGTAGTAAGAGCCCATTTCAAAATAAAAAAAATTAAATAAGTTTTGGGGTATAAGGTATCCCTGTGATCCATCTGCAGTATCACAAAAAGTAAAGATTTTTATATTTCATAAAAACATTATTGAAATGGAAAAGTGATCATGGCCATTTTAAGTTAATAATTCTATAAGTGAACTTGAGTGGCTGCATACCTTCCTTCAGGTTCAATTCCTCTCTCTCCTCTCTCTCTCCTCTCTCTCTTCTCTCTCTCTCCTCTCTTCTTCTTCTTCTTCTTCTTCTTCTTCTTCTTCTTCTTCTTTCTCTCTCTCTCTCTCTCTCTCTCTCTCTCTCTCTCTCTCTCTCTGGTGGTACTGGGGTTCCTGGAGCCCCTCTACCTCCGGGCTACACTCCCA